>NC_142813.1:14475655-14535166 GCF_049724085.1 Artemia sp. Qi Xiang Cuo | reverse complement strand
AAAATTACTTACTTACTTACTTAAGTCCCATCCGTCCTTGAAGGTCGTCTTGGGACCTCTTTCTTCGTAACGGCGTGGATGTGCCTTCTGTATGCTTCACGGTCTTTTGCTAGGCGAAGAAGGTCCGAGAGGCGGTGAGGTACAAAGTTTTCCTTCCATCTTTTTGGGGGACAACCACGAGGACGAGAACCGTGAATTTGGCCTTCGAAGGTGATTTTTGGGAGACGGGACCGACTCATCCGTTGTACGTGACCGAGCCATCGAAGTTGCTGGAGCTGGATCTTCATGAGAGCTGGACAAAAAAAAATAAATAAATAACATGTCTTCATATGGTCCCGAATCCGGAATCTGGCACGGGAATCTATCAATCAAAACCGAACTTAACTAGTCGATAATTAAGAAGCATTGTTTTAAACGTCAAAGGAACATATTTTGGTACAAGTAAATGGTCCTAAGTTGCAAAATAAGTCGTCTTGAACAAATACTATTAAAAATCGTCATAACGAGGCTTTACTAGTGATTTGGAAAGAAGTCAGAAAATGGGGGAACCTGTTGGGATTTAGGTATTGAAAATGGGGGATTTCTAGGGATTTTCCACCAGCCTTTTAGGGATTTAAAAAATATGAAGTGGAAACACTGAGGCTAATCCTAACCAATGAAAGATATCCCAGTGATACCAAGTCCCTGAATTTATATCGCGCACGAAGGGAAGCTATTCTGCGCCATCGGCGCATTTTCAATATGTAATTTTCGGGTGTTGTCCAACATTCATGCTGTATTATATATTTCCGGGATGAGTGCAAAAAAAAACAGACATTCAGAAAAATTGTTACCAGAATTGGTGAATTTTGTTTTTCAGAGTACTAGAACACGAAATTGTTAGGATTCAGTCTTCATTGACAGATTTTAGTGGTATATTCCAAAATCTGAAACAGTGAAGCATTTTTCACTGATTGCATGCACTTTTGTGGTCGAAATTTTCTGTTTTCAGTCTCCGGCTTGACAAGAAAGATATTTTCCTCAGTTCTCTGGTATGTCAGATAATTAATTAAAAATGGAATTAAAGAAGATTTAACAAAAAAAAATACTTGCCAAAATCTAAGTTGGTATTTTACATTGCTGTGTGGCTGATGTGAGGACTTATTTCCAGTCAACAATAGAAATTGTGATTAAAGAACTAAAAAAAGAAATTGGTACTCAGTATACTGGTCTTGCAATATAGATAAGTTATACAGAAACATGGAGTCTAAAGTTGAACTCCACATAGGTCTCAAATAGATAAAGTTTTTTAATAAAAAACTATTGAGAAGCATTGCTCTTGAAGATCATATCTCTACGAAATGTCAATTAAGTAAGTGATATCGAAGTTAATTTTTTTATGCTGTCTTCTTAAGACATTGCAATTTTAAGCATCAAAAAGATATAAATTCTCAATCTTAGTTATGAGAACAAAAATTTTTCGTAGCTTTCAAAATATAAATTAGAACAACAAGAACGACCAAATCAAAGATAAGAAATTAGACCGGTCGTTATTGATGCAACTATCTATAAACTTAGAGACTAAACATAATGTCCTGAGATTTTGTCATGAAAAAGAAGTCGAAGACATACATATAAGACAAAATCGTACTTGGTATGGATTTTCAACAGTTCCGAGTATTATTTTATTCGTGTTTTTCTTATAATGAAGTTAGAGTTAGTTTTGTACATATTTTAATAACATACTGTATTTCTATTTGACTAGTATTCAAGATCATTTTAAAAGTTAAACAGTAAACCCTCCTTTTATTGCCAAAAATTTTCTCAAGAGTTTCATCTTCATTTTCATTTCATTGGATGGTTTTTTGATGTCATACTTGTCAATGGTAAATCTATTCAGCATAGCGGGTGTAGGATCAGAGTCCCTGCAGAACTTTCCCTATCAATTTAGCCTAAGTCGGATGGTCAGAGTAGAGTTAAGCATTTTAAGGTGCATCCTGTTTCGAATTTTGTTCTTGACAAGATTCGTAACAGAAAACACTCACTCAACGAAGGGGTAACTGATGGGTAATCTTAAGACAGAAAGAGCTGCTTGAGCTATGTCGAACCAAGGTAAGCTTTTCCCACTCTCTTATGTTTTTTTTATTTTTTTTTATCAAAATTTGATCACTTTCCATTTGATATTTCACGCGATTAATTTAAAATTTTGGTCATCATGGAGCCTGGAATGCGATATGAGAATCCCTACGGGGTTTTGAAAATTCCACCTGTCTTTATAGACATATTTCTGAATCTGTCAGTAGAAGTTGTCAGTAAACACTAGACTTTAAAATTTTGAGTTTAGTAATTGTTATTGTGGAGGCAAAATGCAGCCAGTTTCCGCCGAATTTTTTTGACATAGGCAAAATCGGCGCAATGCACCAATTTTGATCAAAATTTGACCACTTTCCCATTTGGTTTTTTACGCGGTTAGTTTTAAATTTTGGTCATCATGGAGCCTGGAATGCGATATGAGAATCCCTACGGGGTTCTGAAAATTCCACCTGTCTTTATAGACAGATTCCTGAATATATCAGTAGAAGTTGTCAGTAAATACAAGACTTTACAATTTTGAGTTTTGTCATTGTTACTGTGAAGGCAAAATGCGCCCTACTTTGCGCCGAATTTTTTTGACATGCGTAAATCGGCGCAATGCGCCAATTTGAAAAAATCCATTCGCGATCAACTCAAAAAAGCGCCCAAATGTGGTGCGCAAATGTGCACCACTTGACAACTATGAGATAGCCCTTTTCTTCATTTAAAAATTTTGAAAATTATTGTTGACATTAGCGCTATCTTTCACAGGCAACGCTATAGCGTTGCCAATAGTAAAGGCCATACGGCTCCAATGTTTTATTATTATTTTTTTTTTTCCCTGAGGAACTTCATATGGAAGGGATCGTCGTAGAAACTTTGAAGTGGGCTCATTCGATTGGAAATCGAGAGTTCTAGTGCCCTTTTTATGGTCAAAAGTGATTGGAAGGCAACTAACACCCTTTCAATGCCCACCAGTTCCCCAAACGTATCCAATCACAGTTTTGAGATGTCAATTTTGTTCAGTGTAGTTGATTTCCAATTAGAAATAATTTTTTTGAGGAACACACTCCTCCACAGCCCTCAGGGCAAGGGTTGTAAGTTATGCCCAAGGGGCATATAAGGTTTTTATAGATAGCTTGGTCGTAGAAACTTCAAAAAGGACATTCGATTGGAAATTTAAAGGGCTAGTGCCCTTTTTAATAGTCGAAAGTTATTGGAGGGTAACTAACCCCCCTCTCACGCCCACCTTTTCCCCAAACACATCCAATCAAAATTTCGAGATATCCAGTTTGTTCAACGTAGTTTAAAATTCAGAAAATTAGATCTTTGAGAATGACAACTCCCCCCCCCTAGCCCTCAGGGCAAGGGTTGTAAATTATGCCCGGGGGGTACATAAGGTTCTTATAAAAAGCATTGTCTGTAGAAACTTCAGACCGGGCTCAATCGATGGGAACTTTAAATGGCTAGTGCCCTTTTTAATAGTCGACAGGGAATGGATGGCACATAACACCCCTTCCACGCCCACCATTTCCCCAAACACATCCAATCAAAATTTTGAGATAGTCAATAGGTTGGACATTACTCAAAAGTCGTATAAGCAGAACTCAGGTGTCGTCACAACTCCCCAGGGTCCAGGGGCAGGCGGTGTAAGTTATGCCCTGGGGTATATATGGTTTTATGAAAAGGATCCTCGTATAAACTTCAAAGAGGGCTCATTTGACTGGAGATTAAAAGTTCGAGCTCACTTTTTAATAGTCAAAAGAGATCCGACGGCAGCTAGCCCCCCACCCCCTCCACACCTTCTTTTTCCAAACCCACCTGATGAAAATTTTGAGATAGACATTTTGTTAAAAATAGTTCAAAGGTCGGATAAGAAAAACTCCGGTGTCAATACAACCCCCCATGGCCCAGAGGAAGGCGTTCTAAGTTATGCCCTAAGGGCATGAATGGTTCTTATGAAAGGGATGATTGTATAAACTTCATAGAGGGCTCATTTGATTGGAAATTGAACGTTCTAGTTCCCTTTTTAAAAGTCAAGAGATTTAAGGGCCACTAGCCGCCCCCCCACCACCCTTGTTACCCCAACCCAGCCGCTCCAAATTTTGAGATAGCCAGTTTTTTGGGAATTGTTCAAAAATTAGATAACGACAACTCCCCCCAGGCCCCGGGGGATAGGCGTTGTAAGTGTTGTCCTGGGGGCGTATATGGTTCTTATGAGAGGGATGCTCGTATAAACTTCAGAGAGGGCTCATTTGGATGGAAATTGAAAGTTCTTGTTAATTTGTAATTTTCAAGTCAAAAGATATCCGAGGGCAACTACCCCCCCTCCCCATACACCCTTTTTTTCCCGATCCCATCCGATAAAATTTTTAAAATAGCCATTTAGGTAAAAATAGTTAAAAGGTCAGATAAAAAAAATTCCCGTGTCGATGCAACCCCCCAGGGCCCAGACGCAGGCGTTATGACTAATACTCTAGGGGCTTATATAGTTCTTATGGGAGGGATGCTCGCATACACTTCGAAGAGGGCTCATTTGATTGGAAATTGGAAGTTCTAGTTCACTTTTTAAGAGTCAAAAGAGATCGGAGGGTAACTAGTCCTCCCCCACCCCTCAACGCCCTAAATGTGTCAGATAAAAATTTTTAGATAGAAATTTTGTTAAAAATACTTGGAATTTCTGATAACCAAAAAATTTTGTGTCGACAGCCCCCCAGGGCTTAGGGATAGGCGTTGGAAGTTTCACCCTGGGGGCATATATGGTTGCTAATGAGGGGATGCTCGTATAAACTTCATAGAGGGCTCATTTGATTGGAAATTGAGTTATAATTCATTTTTTAAGAGTCAAAAGTGATTGGAGGGCAGCTAGCCTCCCCCACACTCCATTTTTGTATTTATTTCCAGAGGCCCTTCATATAGAAGGAGTCGTCGTATAAACTTCAAAGGGGGCTCATTCTATCGGATATCAAGAGTTCTAGTGCCCTCTTTAAGAGTCAAAAGTGATCGGGGGCAACTAGCCCCCCAAGCCCTTTATCCCCAAATATATCTGATAAAATATTTGAGGTAGCTTTTTTGTTAAAAATAGTTCAAAAATCATATAACAAAAATTCCTTTAGGTATGGCCATTTCGTTAAAAGTAGTTCAAAGGTCAGATAAGAAAAACTCATGTGTCGACACCCCCCCCCCCCCCGGACCTAGGGCAGGCATTGTAAGTATTGCTCTGAAGGCATATATGGTTCTGATAAAATATGCTCGTATAAGCTTCGGAGAGGGCTCATATGATTGGAAATTGAAAGTTCTCGTTCACTTTTTAAGAGTCAAAAGAGATCGGAGGGCAACTAACCCTTCTCTCCACGCCCTTTTTTCCTCAAACACGTCCGATAAGAGCTTTGAGAAAGCCATTTTTTTTCTAAATAGTTCAAATGTCAGATAATAACACTCCGGTGTTGACACAACCCCCCAGGGCCAGGGGGGCAGGCATTGTAAGCTATATCCTGGGAACGTATGTTGCCCTTATGAAAGAGATGCTCGTATAAACTTCAGAGAGGGTTCATTTGAATGGAAATTAAAAGTTGTAGTTCATTTTCTTGGAGTAAAAAACCTCGGGGGGCAGCTAGCCTCTCCCGCCCCCCAAGTCTTTGGGTGTATCGGATTGATAAACCCAACCAATAAAAATTTGAGGTGAAAATTTTGTTAAAAATAGTTCAACCATTAGATATTAAAACTCCAGGGTCGACACAACCCCCCTGGGTCCAAGGACAGGCGTTGTAAGTTATACTCTGGGGATATATATGGTTCTTATAGAAGGGATGTTCGTTTAAACTTCAGAGAGGGCTCATTAGATTGAAAATAGAAAGTTCTAGCTCACTTTTAAAGAGTAAAAAGAGACCGAAGGTTAATTAGCTCCCCCCCGCCCGTTTTTCCCAAACTCATCCGATAAAAATTTTGAGATAGCCATTTTGTTAAAACTAGTCCAAACATCAGATAATAAAAAATGCGAGGTTGACACAAACCCATATTTTCCCTTTGATATTGCTACTTTGATACCAGTTTTTATACTTTGATGAGTATTTGATTTTTTAAGAAAAAGTTTAATTTTAAAATAAGGAATTTTTAAAAACTTAAAATTTTTTGCAATCAAAAATAAACAAAAATTAATTAAAAAAAAACTTTCCGAAAAATAAGTTTTCAAAGAAAAGTAAATGAAATTTTTAACTTAAGATCAGCGGATAAAAATACCTTTTAAAATTCAAACTCGAAACGACCAGAAATTACTATTAAAGAATAAATGAAACCCAAAACGAACAGAAATTAAATAAACAATTATAGCAAAAAACATACAACATGTAATAATATAAATAGATCTTAAAGCGAGTAATGCTTAGATTGAATATGAAAATCAAGCTTATAACGAAAAAAAAATTTCCTTTTGAAGTATAAATGAAACTTAAAACGAACAGAAATTAAATACACAATCAATACAAACAAACATACAATAGATATTAATGTAAATTAATAAATAAATCTTAAAACAACCGAAACTTAAATTGAATATGCAAATCAAGGTTGAAACGAACAAAAATTACTACAAACAAGAGTTTGGGTATCACCTCCTTCTCTCACTGTAAAAGACTAAAACTTACTGCGTCATCGGCGCTTTAATGACAACTGCATGCGACTTGAACAGTCTTGGAAAGAATAAACATCATCAAATTGAATATTTGATTTATAATGATATTAATTATTGAAAGATCCATCAGTTTAGGAATTTATTTCACTTTAATTTTATTCCTAGTTTCAATGCTTTAAGAACTGGAAAAGAAAATATTTGTAACATAATTCGTCTTCATTTAAGCGCGAGCGACGCAGTAGGCTTTTGGTCTTTATTTACAGTTAAGGAAGGAGGCAGTATCTAAACACTTGTTTGTAATGGAACTTTATTTGTCTTGAACAACTTTAAAAAGGGCTAATAAATTAAACTGAATATTTAATGTATAATGATATTAATTGCTGAAAGCTCATCAGTTCAAAATGTTAGTATAATTTTAATCTTTATTTTCAATATTAAGTACAAAAGGAAATATTTGTCATAAAATTGGTTTTCAGCCAGCACCAATGACACAGTAGGTTTTAGACTTTTACAGTGAGAGAAGGAGGTGATACCCAAACTCTTGTTGGTAATAATTTTTGTTTGTTTCAAGCTTGCTTTGCATATTAAATTTCAGTTTCACTCGTTTTAAGATTTTTTTTTATTAATTTACATTAATAAAAAATAAAAAATTTATTTAGGTCCACCCTCCTTTTCTCAATTAAAAGTGGCTTGCGATTCCACTGGTCATGGTTGTATTTGTCTTTTTTTCAAATAATAGACTAAATTGTTAGAGTAAAATCTGTTGGTTTGTGCTTTATAATAATGTAAGTCTTATCGGGGAGGCACCATTCGTCACATTTACCTCAGGTACCCAAAAAGACAGTTCCCGCCCTTGTTAAGTTTCACATGATTCACAAACTTCATACAGAACTTGTGCAGATCTCTGAAATTTGTCTAATATTTAACTGTTAAAATTTCCGGCAAAAGTGTAAACGAGCTATTACAAACGTTTTAATAATAAAATAGTTTTTGTTATCGATTAGACTCAAAGTCATTACTGTTTAAGAAGGGGTGGGGTCTAAATTTCTATCGGGATGGATCATAGATTTCGGTTTGCCCCTCCTCATCCTGAAGTTCGGAAGCCATCTTTAAACAAAAGCATGAGAGAAGAAAACTTCAAGGGAAAGAGACAATTCTTAATGCTAAAATATAAAATTTTCTTTCCCGCTTCACTGCATAATGCAGGCTTTTAAGATTTATTTTGTCCTAATAGACGTGTGTGAGAGGCAAATCTGGGTTTTCACAACACTTCGCATCAGAAAATACTTTTTTTTAACCAAACATTTGTAATCACTAAAATTTTGTATTTACGAAATATTTCTCAGTAAAATTTCTATTCCATGGTCTTGGCATGAGCTCCAAGGATTCCTTGGTTTGTCTTGCGAGCAGCGGCTAGGAAAAACTCAGCTAACAAGGATTACGAAAAAGACTTTTTACATAGATATGAGCCCATAAAGACCGAAATATGGCTTGTCAACCCAAGGAAACAACAAGAGGAAGAAGTTGAAAACGAGTGCGATATCCAGAAAATAAAGCATTTCGGCAGACTTTACTTGATGAGTATATATAAAAAAAAGCGAAGGAAATCAGAGAGAAAGGGGTTCAAACTCGCCTTGGTAGATCGTTTTGTTGCAGCTATTGAAAGAGTAGCTACAAGCTCTAAAAATACTGTAAAAGGGAATAAAGACAAGAAAAGAAAGAGGCGGAGCGGTTCATCAGATGACTTATTAGATAGAATGAAGTTTCCGTTTATTGCCATCTATTCCTGCCCTACAATATATAATATGTTTGACTTACTTCTGGAAATATCTGGATCGTGTTGTGATTCCTGAAATAAAATGTGGTAGTTTTTATTGTAATTATGTCTAGCTTAGACAAAATATCATGTTGGGAGCCAGTTTAGCCGCCATGGGGGTGACCTGCATTTATACCAAGAATATAGTAGCAGAAAAAAAAACGAACGACAAATGGCTTCAAGCTTTTACTTAATTAGTTCAATTCATGATTTTTAATTAATCTGTCGGAGAAAAAAAAATCACCCCTAGACTCTTAATCAGGTGCTCTTTCCCCCAGGATTTCTTGAATATGAGTTTCCAGTTTTTTAGTTTGATGCTTTCTTTGCATGCGATCTGGAATCTGAAGCCAGACTTAAAATCACTTCTATAAGAAATGAACAATAAAAAAGATGATAGAAGCTCCGAAAAGTGAGAGCAGCAATTACATCCGAGAACTCTTTTTTGGACAGGATTCAGTGACCAGACAACTAAGTATCTGGAAATTACGAAAGGTAAAGTCCTAGCTTTAGAAAACAATACCAATTGGGGCGGGATAAGGTTTAATGATATAGATAGGTCTTCTTTTACGACACATTATATGGCCTAAACATATTTTAGCCTTAGCGAAGTTTCGACAAATAAAACTCAATCAATCTTAACGATGATGGTGATGGACTTAAAATAGTTCTTCATCCTGACTTGAGACTGAAGATCGTCTTTGAGTAAACTCACCTTTTGTAGCATATGTCATTCGATCGAATTTTCGTTGTATTTCTTTTACCTTTTCAGCATTATGGCGAGTTTGTTTCTGGCTAGTTTCTAGGGGTGCGATTATACGCTGCAGAAAACTTGCGGTTTTCCGTACGGATTTGCGTGTGCACAGTTTTTCGCACGGATTCTTGCAAAAAAAAGTTTAGCAATGTGGAAAGTGCATTATTTTTATTTATCATAACTCGATTAAATAATTCACACACACACACACACACACACATATATATATATATATATATATATATATATATATATATATATATATATATATATATATATATATATATATATATATATATAGTTTTCATCCCTTCCATTTTGATTGTAGTTGAAATTCTATATGGCTGAGGAAAGTTTATAAGGCGTTTTCTGCAGTGTAGAACGACGTTTGTAGAACAGCAAAATAAAGTTCAAAATAAGACTAAAACCGAGGATATCTTAATTGGACTAGTGCGGGGCTCCCACAGCGTCAATAAAGTTAATTAGGTTTTTCATGCAACTGCAAACCATTAAGTTTGTCTCGCTTACACAAGAATTTCACCTTTCTGACTTTGCATCAATTTTTCATAGCAAATAACTGCAATAATCAGACTTGGAGCAGACAAAACTATCTTTTTAAGCAATTTTTTTCCTTTTAATAAGTAAGGCTTAAATGAAAATATTTATTGTCTAACTCTCTTGCCAAGAAAAATTAAGTTCAACTTTTTTCCGACAGCAATAAGGTTAACAAAGTTATGTAAGGAAAAAGATTTTTTAGCTTTGTAGAAAGCCTTATTACCTTTATTGACGCCTTGGGAGTCCCGCATAAGAACGATGGATGGTGAAAACAAACGCAGCTACATTTTCAAGCTCAAATCGGCGGCGTTTTCTTTGCAAATCGGCGCAAAAAAAGCTATGATCGTTCTTGGCCTCACTTAATGATTTCATTTAAAGTGAACAATTCAGCAATAAATTTGAAACAGCTGCCACAAAATATTTCGGATTTAAAGTGATCGAGGAAAACAGACAACGCGCAGGGTTGCCAACGGTGACACTTTAGTGTCACTTTTGACATATTTTTTAATGTCACTTTCCGGGACACCTGACACTATTAGGACACTTTTTAGCAAAAGTGGCACTTTTTTGCTAAGTAGCACTATTTTACAAAAAAAGTATTTTTTCAGACAAAAAACCGGAAGGAAAACTGTCAATGCAGATATGCATCAATATTCTTTTTCTGTAATAACTCCGCGCGCGGCAATTATTGGATGCAAGAATCTTTCTGTGCCGTGAAAAACGTAAACGTGTTTGTCTCTATCTGTGTGTGAGAAATTTTTATATTTTTATTCTTATCACTGATAAGCAAAGATCACCCAGTGATCTTCGATACGAAATACTTGGCAATGAAGAGGACAGAAACAGACATTTAACTGCAATGTGGTGGAGAAGCCTTAAATTCTTGAGTGGGTCCGAATTCAATTTTTATGTTTTATTAGTTGAGGGTTGACTACAATTCAAAGAAGAAAATGGCAAGAAAAGCTAAGAGTGTATTTTTGCGCCACTATAATGCAAATTTCAAAGCATTGGAAAACAGGGGATACGTTACCCCACATTCTCCAGTTTTTGTAATTCATCTGTTTTATATTTTCCCTAAGGAGCGACCCGGCTCAATGGTAACCGAAACTCTAGAAAACGGTATTTACATACAAATAGATACATCAAAAGAATCACATTTTAATGCTGATTTCAAATATATAAGTTTTATCAAGTTTAATCCTACCCATCAAAAGTTAGAGGCCAGAGAAAATTTGACTGATTTTCGAAAAAAGGGGGAAAGACCCCATAAAAGTCATAGAACCTTAATGAAAATCACACCATCATATTCCGCGTATCACAGAACCCTACTGTAGAGGTTTCAAGCTCCCATCTACAAAAATGTGGAATTTTGCATTTTTGCCAGAAGAAAGATCACGGGTGCGTGTTTATTTGTTGTTGTTTTTTTTTCCCCAGGGGTGATCGTATCGAACTAGTTGTCCTAGAATATCGTGGAAGGGCTCATTGGAATGGAAATTGAAAGTTCTAGTGCCCTTTTTAAGTGACCAAAAAATGGAGGGCAACTAGGCCCCCTCTCACGCTCATTTTTTTCCCAAAGTCACCTGATCAAAATTTTGAGATAGCCATTTTGTTCAGCATGTTCGAAAATATTATAAGTATGTCTTTTAGGATGACTTAATCCCCCGAACTTCCCGGGGAGAGGGCTGAAAGTTATGAACTTTACCCAATGTTAACATATAGTATTGGTTATTTGGAAGTATACAGACGTTTTCATGGGAAATTTTTCCTGGTAGTGGGGGGGGGGGGTGGGTCAGGGGTTATGTGGGAGGATCTTTCCATGAAGGAAGTTTTCATGAGGGAAGGGACATTGCTATGAAGGGGACGCCGGGCTTCCCAGCATTATTTAAAAAAAGATCAGAAATTTAATATAAAAAAACAAGTATTTCAACTGCAACAGCTGCAACATCGAAACTTTAAACGAACAGAAAATGTTTTATATATAATTGGGTTCACTCCGTAGTCAATGCCTCGCTCTTTAAGCCTAAGATTTTTTAGTACTTTCATAAGAGCTATTTATTCTAATTAACGGCCTTTGTGATTAAGCGGTCATTTCTAAAGAATTGGAACAAAATTTGAACTTTCGCTTAAAGAGTGAGGTATTGACTAGGGGGCGAACCCCCTAATAAACGTATTAAAAATATATGAATATAGAAGTTCGTTACGTAAGTTATTTCGTAATTTACGTATATTTATTACTAATAAAAACGTTCGTAAATAAAATTAAACAAGTTTCGACAAAGCCATTTAACTAAATAAAAGTAAATTAATATGAAAATTTTGTTTTAATTATTCATGTACGGAGAGCGAAGATCAAAACCTGCATTTATTCAAAAACGTTCAAAAATTAAATAAAAAAAACAAGGTTTTTTAAACTGAAAGTAAGGAGCGACATTAAAACTTAAAACGAACAGAATTTATTCTGTATATGAAAGAGACTGTTCCCTCCTCAACGCCTTGCTCTTTACGCTAAAGTTTGACTCTGTCTCACAACTTTATTTTTTAAAACAATAAAAAACTTTAGCGTAAAGAGCGAGGCGTTGAGGAGGGGACAGTCTCTTTCATATACAGAATAATTTCTGTTCGTTTTAAGTTTTAATGTCGCTCCTTACTTTCAGTTTAAAAAACTTGTTTTTTTTATTTAATTACAACTAGAAACCACGTTTCACCGTGCTTTGAATTGCGCGTTTTGATTTTTACGTCAACACTGCGCAGCCCTATATTGAATAGACTAAAAACCGTGTTCCGGGATTTTCTTAGAAGAAAAATCGGAATTTTATTTTTGAGCTGGTGGCAACCCTGTCCTAGACATGTTTTAGCAAGAGACGAGCGCTCGTCACGTTTTGAAAGTGTTTTACACAAAAATAAATAGAAGAAACATAACGATATTGATTTGAATCCAGTCGTTGTTGATCTCGTTGCCATTAGAGAAACTTTGCAAATCCGATTAATTGTGCAATCGATAATACTCTTAGTAATAACATTTGGTTTAGTAATTAATTAGTAATTAGTTATTAGCAATTAAATTTGGTTTAAAAATTAATTAGTAATTAGTTATTAGTAATTAGATTTGGTTTAGTAATTAATTAGTAAGTATTAAATAGTTAATAGTTAATTAGATTTAAAATCCGATAAACACGCGAGAAGTGAAGTTTCGTTAATGCTAATGAAATAAAACAAAATAGGATGAAACATAATAGTTTATGAACAAATTTGGGATATATATTTGCACATTAGGGGATGGGGGTAAAAAATGACATAGATTAAATACGTAACCTAGCCTAGGTACCTTTTATTGCCCCTTCAACACCAAAAAACTAAAGTTTAAATCTTCGTCACGGAGTGAGCAATACCTCACTAACCCTCGATAACCTGTTTTTCATACAGCATCTTTGATATTTCGATGAAGTCTCTCTCGTGTGCTTACCGGATTCTAAACAAGTACCTTAGATTTTAATACAGTCAGAGAACTGGGCTTTCTTTGACATAAATCAAAACTCAACATCCTGTATAAATTTATAATCCGAGATTCTTACAGAAATTGGACGCTAGTTCAATAGATGAAACTGTAACGTAATTAAATGTAGACAGTAATGCAGCATTTTTTTTTGGGGGGGGGGGGGGTAAATTTGAGAAAATATAAAACAGATGAATTACAAAAACTGGAGAATATGGGGTAACGTATCCCCTGTTTTCCAATGCTTTGAAATTTGCATTTTGAATATCGCTGGCCTATGTGTTTGTTTTTTTTTTATTTTAGGGAGCATGAAAAATGTTTTCAGGGGGGAGGGCTAAGATTTAAAAATATAATTTGGCCATATGTTTCCGAAAATAACCAGAACTGAGGTGCTATAGACCTTTATAAAATACTATCCCATCACGAAACAAGGGCCATGAGGAGGCGTTAGTCCCCCCCCCCCCGAAAAAAAATTACTCCACGGAAGTTCAAGAAATTCCGGCCTAAGAATAAGAATTTAGCCATCCTAGCCTCCCCTTCTCCCTTCTAAATTGAAATTACTCCTAGCACTCAGGCCCATTTGCAAAACACAACGAAGCACTTAATTGTTGCAGCTTGAGCAGAACATCAAAATTTTAAGCTTGTAGAAAGTAGTTGTGTTTTCGCTTAATTAAATAAAAAAACAAGTTTTTTCAATTGAAAGTAAGGAACAACACTAAAATTTCAAACTAACGGAAATAATTCCTCAATATCATACTCTTTACACTATTTTTTTTAGTGCTTAAGAAAATTTCTTTATCCCAATTAAACAGCCCTTGTGTTTCAGGAGTCGTTCTTAAAGAAGTGGGACAAAAAGTCAAACAGTGCCGTAAAGAGCAAGAAATTGGGATGGGGGCAGCCCACTTTATATACGAAATAATTTATGTTTTTTATGTTTAAATGTTCCTCCTTACGTTCAGTTGAAAAACTTGTTTTTTTAGTTTATTTTCGGATTATTCTTCAAACAATTAGGGGAAATCTGCCTCCCCCTCTGTGGAAAATTCCCCCACGAAAAATCCCACTTTCTTAAAATCCCCCTCCCCCCGGAAAATTTGTCCCGGGTAATTCCAAGCTCGCTGAAAATTCTCCCCCAAAATTCTTATTTTCGTTTGAAAAATTTGTTTTTCATTTAATTTACATTGTTTTTCAAATCATATCGGAAATCCCCAATTCTCTTTCCGTGCCACCCTTTTTCTTCCTTCCCCGGAAATCCCTCTCCCCAAATGGAAAAATTCCACCGTTGAAAATTCTCTAATGGAGAATTTCTCCTGCAGAAAATCCCCCCACGCAAAAATCCCTTGAGGAAATTCCCTTCCCCCAGAAAATTTCCCCCGAAACATCTCAACATAAAATACGAAACATTGAGTCGCCAAATAGAAAGTGATGCAAATAAAAAAAATATTAAAATACAAGAAAATACAAGAAGTAATACAAGAAAAAACCTTTGTATTTTCCAATAACAAATACTATATGTGGCCGTCAAATCTTTTTGGTCGTTTAGAAAGGGCACCAGAAAGTTCAATGTCTGTTTGAACGAGCCCTCTGTTGATCTCCTAGGATCATTGGTTCAACCGTCAGTCGGGTATGAAAAGGTCGTATCTCCATAATTATAAATTTGCAGAAGAGCAAAAAACCTCACAAATTTTTTATTTCCCCTCCGATAACCAAAAAACTTGATTTTACAAATCAATCCATTTTTGTTTTACGGTTATCGGAGGGGAAATAAAAGAGTTATGAGGTTTTTTTCTGCTCTTCTGAAAAATTACAATTATGGAGATACAACCTTTTGATACCTGACTGACGCGATACGATCACTCCTTAAAAAAAAACAAAAAAAACACACATATGTCATCTTTCTTCTGGCAAAAAAATCCACAAAATAGACAGGAGCTTGAAACCTAAGGTTCTCTGGTATGTTAAATCTGCCCGAATCAAGTGTAACCAGGCATGGGCTGCTGTGATCAGATCTTTAGCCTACGAAAAATTCTTTAACATCACTTCATACACCTGCAGCAGACAATCCAAATCTTCATTGATTTCATCATTGCCTTCGATTCGGTCCATCGAGATGCCATTTGATTAGCAACAGGAGAAGACGGTGTCCCTGAAGATCCTCAGGCTATTGAAGGCATGCTATGATTTAACCCAGGCCCAAGTTAGAGTCGATGGTGAGCTTTCGGATTGCGTCCTTATTAAGGAGGTGTGCGTCAATGCTGCGTGCTCTCACCGACCTTATTCAACTTCGTCGTCTATTGGATTCTTATGGCCCTCGACAAGTACAAAGGTGTACGAGTGAGCCCGTCCTTCTTCAACATGAATAGCAAACAGAACACTCTCGACTGGGCCCCGAATAAGTCTACCGAAGACGAAAGCGATGCGAAACGCTGGGACGGATGGTACCTCTGTGACCTTAAATGGTAGTCATAAACTCGGAGTCATACACTCAGCATGGAACGTCTTTCTGCAACTGAAGAACTGCCTTTGGAAGCGCAGCAAAATCTCACTACGCACGAAGTGCCGAGTCTACGAAGCCATGGTCTTCTTCTTTCTTTTCGGGTGATAAACTTCGTCTCCAAAAGCAGTGGAATTTTCAAAAAGGAACATATTTCATCACAAATGCCAACGATATGTACTTGGCATTCGCCTTTAGACAGAGTCTTAAACGACAAACTCAGGAGAAGATGTGGGAATCACCCACTTGTCTCTCATATTGTCAAAATTAGACATCTGAGATGGTTTGGTCACACCATACAGAGATCAGAAGGGTGCATAAGCAAAAAATTGCCTCAAATGCCTTCCAATACCAGCATGGAAGAAGAAAGTAGGAAGACTGGCTCGCAACAGTCAATTCCAACCTTGGCCCAACCTTGGACTTCCAAAAATTTGGGTGACGTTGGGATCATCACTGGCTTGAGGTAATGGAGCCTGTCACCCTCGAGCGAACAATCAAATATACTTGACCCTACTAGGGTAAAAATATTTGACCTTAGAAGTTGGACTTAAGGTTTTATAAAAAAAAAATTAATATATGATGATAACCATAAGCGCTCGAACCATTTCGCGTCAGATTCGAGCACACAGCACAAAAAATGAATACTTAGGCATCCTCTAGACCCCTTTCAAGTATTTGATCATTGGGGCCAAACCGTCCAAGAAGTTTTTAAGGTTGTATATGATTCCAACTTCTAGTCCATTGTCAGATTTGTATCAGTTTGATTTGCAGAATTTTTGGTGTAGTACGATGAGTTAGACTGTATGGAAAGATTCTAGATTTTCCGCTCATTGAATTGTTTCAAAGAAGGTTAAAGATAACTGCTTATATACTATCTTAATTAAGATTTGCAGTCTCAATTCATTTTTTTTTTAATTAAATTCTATGAAAGACTTACCTTTTTTTGTCGAATATTTCTGAGTTCGTATCTTTTACTTTTTTGAAGAGCTACTGCTCAAAGTTTAGTCTAATCCGGCTAAATAACCTGTAAGAATAAATTTGTTGTCAAATTTCAAGAAATATTTTCAACAATTTCAACAACCAAAAACTGCATAACTGCATGCTGAGGGCAAGGCCATACCCAGGGGAGGGGGGGGGGGGTTGACCCACCCAAAATGTTTGTCTGACTCGTAAAAACGTAACAAAAATTGGATATAAACAAATTTTTTACGCGTTTTTTTAGTTTTCTTGTGTGTAAATACCGACACCCCCCCCCCCCAAAAAAAAAACCTTGCGCAAAACACCCCTAAAAAAAAAAATCCTGGATACGGTCTTAGCTGAGGGCATTTCCATTAAAAATTAAATTCCCAGTTTTCCCAATTTTTCAAATTATATACGGCTATATAAGTTTCCATTCACTTAACTGATTCAAACATGAGATTCCATAGTTACTGAGTCATAGTTACAATTCAGATCACGCATCCACATTTTGTTCCCGGTATGAGCATTCCCGGAATATGATATTTAGAATCGAATGCAAAAAAAAACAACTTATATATTTTAATTTATTTTCTTTTTTTATCTTTATTCATTTAATGATTATTTTTTTTTTTAATAAAAAAATATTCAAGAAATATTTTATGATCCACTACAATAGGGAAACACGAAAACATCTTCAACATAATACAAATCCGGCCCAGGTCTCTAGTAAACAAGACATCATTTATTAAAAAGTGAGACCAATTGGAGGGGGACAGGAGGGCACTTGTCCCCCTCCCTAGATCCCCCTTGATTTCGAAAGATGTCTTTTTTTTATTTTCATTGAAAAACCAACAACAAAATTACCCCTCCCCCTAGATTTTGAAAATTAAATCCCCCCCTCTCTTACACTTTGTCTAATTGACGCCACTGTTATTGAGGTTGGTATTAAATTCATTTAACTCTACAGTTGAATCTTTAAAAAATTATTTTTGTTTTAAGGTAAAGAGGGACGGCTATCGCGCAAACTGCTTGGAAGGGTTCAAAAATTCAAAACAAACAACTAGGGAGAGAAAACTGACTTCTCAAACCCATTGAAAGCCTAAATGTAATACAAACTTGGGTTCCGAATGTGTTACAGAAATTGTTGCCCAGAGATAACACAGATAAGGAGAAATACATGTTTTTACGTATTTTGTCAGATTTCACGCGTCTCATGATTTATTCGATTAAATATACATTATTAGATGTTATTATATTCATGAGATACTATATATTATTAGATATTACATATATATATGTATATATATATATATATATATATATATATATATATATATATATATATATATATATATATATATATATATATATATATATATATATATATATATATATATATATATATGTATATATATATATATATATATATATATATATATATATATATATATATATATATATATATATATATATATATCTGATGGGCTAAAGAATATTCTGCTTGGAATTAGCAAAATTCACAAGATTTTATTATGTTCTTTGTCTGTCGTAATATTTCATAAATTACTTTAGAAACCATTGAAATCGCATTTTTAACTAAAAAAAAATCCAAACTATAGCCTTATCAAAGTAAGTATCAATGTTTACGGTATTTAATTCCAAAATACACTAAGTGTATATGCCAATGGATTGTTGCTTACACCGCGTCGTCTAACAGAGAGGCTGCCAGATAAAGCGTGTGTAAAGAGGGAGTCTTTGAATAGATTGGGACGGAGGAGGAGCATACGTAGCTGTGTTAGCCTCAGGCGACTTGTTGCTGCAGTAAGTTGTTAGTAGTAATATCTTAGCCCCATTAAACTAGACCAAACCAAAAATAAAATAGCTTTATAAATCAAATGGGAAATCACAAACTATATTGACAGCTTTTTGCTTCTTCTAAATAATGTGTTTCCACTTTTGCCATTTGCGTTTTGAAAATACGATGGACAGATTTAAGATAAACAGTTTCGCATTTCTGCACCAGGATCTCAGGACAGAAAAAAAAATGAATAAAAAAAATGATAAAAAAAGAAAAATAAATAAAAATGTGTTGAGAAAAGACTAACTACTTAGCCTTCTTTGTTGCTCCTATCATCTAGCTAAAAATTCCAAATCTTGTGTAATTATATGGCATAGAAAATTATGAGTCAGGTTTTCTAGGTTACCATTATCATTCACTGCCCTTTGCTTTCCCTAATCATTTCAAAACTTACTTCTCGTTTATTACAACAATTCCATTAGTTAATGACACCATGCTATAAAACCACAAAGGAAAATCACACGCTCAAATAGTTATGGGCCTATTTACAATGAGAGTTTACTAATACTAAAATTCAGTTTTAGCTAATAGTAGTGATCAGATTGTACCGTTCATAAAGTTATATGTGCACTCGGCCCAATAGGAGTTGACACTCTAAAAAACGGGATTCTCATAATAATTGGTACATCTATAGAATTGACTTTTTATGCTGATTCCAAATATAAAAATCATTCAAGTTTAATGATACCACTTAAAATCTACGAGCCAGAGAAAATTTGTCTGATGTTTGTAAAAGGGGAGAAGCACCCGTAAAAAGTCAAGTGATCTGAATGAAAATCAAACCATCAGATTCAGCATATCAGAGAACTCTACTATAGAGATCACGGATACGTGTTTATTTGATTGTTTGTTTTAATTTTTTCCATGGATGATCGTATCGAATCAATGGTCCTAGAAGATCGGAGAGGGCTCATTTGAACTAAGATAAGAAGTTCTAGTGCCCATTTTAAGTAGCAAAAAATATTGGAGGCAACTAGCCCCCCTCCGAAGCCATTTTTCCCCTAAAGACATCCGATCAAAATTTTGAACTAGTGATTTAATTCAGCATAGTAGAAAGGTCCAATAACTATGACTTCGGGAATCACAACAACCCCGGAGCGCCTGGGAAAGGGCTGTAAGTTACACAATTTGCCAATTGTTCACATAATATGGTATTTGTTATTGGGAATACACAGAGTTTTTGTTGGGGGGATTTTCCCCAGGGAAGATTTTTTGTGGGGATGAAAGTTTCGGGGGAGTTTTCCAATGGAAATTTACACGGGAGGGTGATAAACAAATTATTCCATATGGGAGGGGGAACAAATACAAATTATTCCATATGTGAGGGAGGCTATCCCTTCTTAACCCTCGCTCTTTTACGCTAAAGTTTGACTTTTTGCTACAATACTTAGTGAAAGACTGCTTAAACACAAGTTTTTAAATTTAGAATTAAACCGTTGAATTTGAATGAGAAGTATCTTTACTTACTTTTAGACTTTAACGTAAAGTGCGAGCGTTGCCCCTCTCATTTATGAGAGGGGCAACAATTATTGTGGGGCAACAATTATTGAGAGGCAACAATTAATCATGTATAAGAGGGCCAACAATTATTCCCCACCCATATACGGAATAATTTCTGTTTGTTTTAAGCTTTAATGTTGCTCCTTTCTGTCAGTTAAAAAGAACTTCTTTTTTTTTTACTTTGGGAAAGATCTGATTAGCTAGTTCTGCCTAGCTCAGATGGAAGATTTCCACCATTCTCTTTTCAATAACCACTTCCCTATTCAGCTTTTGTTCGTTTCTTTTTTTTATAAATCTAAGACCTGAGTGAGCCATAAAAATATTAAAATAAACTGAATTTGAGTTCTGGCTTTAGCTGGACACAAGCTAAGTTTTCATTATGAATAGGTCTATAACTATGGTAAATACGGCACATTTAAGGGGACCCCACTGTCTGTATCATATTTGAACGAATTTTTTATTACGAGCACGCCTCTAGTCATAACTCCTGTGCTATCAACCCTTCTTCTGATTTAAGGTCCATACCTCCACTCTTGTCTCTTGTAAACAAACAGCTACATATTCCATAAACTCTTGGGCACAAACTGTAAGGTTCGTGCTATATTTATATATAAATATATTTATATTTATATATTTATGTATTGAATTTTACACAGAACATGAAACACAAGAACATGAACATGAACAAAGCACAAAGAACATTGGCACTCACAGGACAAGGGGAGGGGTTCGATTGAGCTCCCCCACCCCACCGCCCCTAGAAGACAAAGATGTTCAAAATATAGCCTATACTTTGTATAATATTCAGGAAAAATAAACGCTTTTCTGGCGAAAAATTCAAAACTTTGTCCTTCTCTCTCCCCAAAAAAGCTTCTGCAGTACCCTCCCCCTTTTAAAAACATCTGTGGGTGCGTTTGACTCATACTAATGATAATGAAAATCTCCTTTTCTTTGGCTTGTTAATATTAATGATATTCTTGAAATTAATATAAATGAAAATTATTTGATTCAAGCATACGCTAATAACATATGTGCTATTATTACAGCAAAGAATGTAAGTACACTGGAAAAAGTAGCAAATAAGATTTTCGAGAGTTTTGATAAATGGGCAGTAAATAATAAATTAACATTTGACACATTAAAAACAGAGGTCGTCATATTCACAAATAGACATAAAACAACCCACGTTAATTTAGTATTTGGAGGCGACATTATTGAAGTTAAGGATAAAGTTCGATATTTGGGTGTAATTTTAGATAGGAAACTTCTTTGGATAGAACATGTAACATGCAGAATTAATGAAGCTAAGAAATATTCGAGTCGTCTTTTAAGCGCGGCAAGGATGACCTGGGGCTTAAAGCCTTTCGCCCTTAGAAAATTGTATAAGTCAGTAATTGAAAGTACCATTTTGTATGCTGCTCCAGTATGGATTGGGGCCTTAAGAAAAAAAAATATACAGAATATGTTACAGTCAGCACAAGGATATTCAACCCTTAGTATTTCAAAGTCGTTTAGAACTGCTCAAAATCATGTTATTACAGCCCTTTCTGGTGTCTTTCCAATCGGTCTAAGAGCAATAGAACTGGCAGTGATGAGGTTTG
Organism: Artemia sp. Qi Xiang Cuo; assembly: GCF_049724085.1. Taxonomy (NCBI): domain Eukaryota; kingdom Metazoa; phylum Arthropoda; class Branchiopoda; order Anostraca; family Artemiidae; genus Artemia; species Artemia sp. Qi Xiang Cuo. Next base: position 14,513,459 of record NC_142813.1, on the reverse strand, counting down.
TTAAAAAGGACGTCCCCTTTTTGGCCAGATATTGTGCATCCTAGTTTTCCTTTAAATAGATACTCCGTTGATCATAGCGTTTTTACCGATGAAATAGTTGCTGAGTTGCTAGGAGTTGAGTTTCTGATGGAAAATTATTTTTCACCTTTCCAACTGAACCGTATTTTAAAAAATGCTCTATATAATAAATGGTATGTAATATTTGAAAATTATATGAGTAGTTGGCCTGTTAGATTTTTCAAATGTAAAGAAGATTTAATTTGTGCGCAAAAACTTGAACCAAGCTATATCTTAAATCAGTTTACAACAGGCCATTCGAAACTGAATTATTTTTTACATAGAATAGGCATGACGGATAGCCCAACGTGTGAATGTGGATGTATAGAAAACTGTGACCATGTCCTGTATGATTGTCCTTTTTATGTTTGTCAGAAGTTTAATATGATTTTTGAATTGAGAGAACATAATGTTAGCTTCCCTTTTGATTTAAGTTTGATAATTGGTGTTAAAAATGTTAGGAAGATAGTGAATAAATTCCTGTATAACACAAATAGATTTGATGTTTGAGGTTATTGTGAAAGTTTTCTGAGGAGTGTTTAGTGAATGTGTAGTTTTTATTTCCTGTTTTTTTTTTTTTTTGTAAGTATTTTAGTGTTTGTGTATAAATGTAGTTATATATTATTGTATCGTGAAATACCTGTTTGGTGCAGTCACGTAATAAAATCATTCAATAAAATCATTCATTCTATATGAGTAATTTACCGTCCTTCTCTCTTTTAACCACAGTTTATAGAATTAGCAGTATGATCATTTCCTATCTCACCCATTATAAAAACCCGGACCGAGGTGCAAGTGCTCCGAAGAACGTAAAAACATAAGCGGCATTAAATCTTTTCACGGGTAAACAAGTCAGATTTCTCTTGAACGCGAAACTTGGCTTCAACGTTGGAACACTAATTTTGAAGAAACTAATTTAAATTAATTTATTCCAATACATACATGAAAATCGGTAATTAGTAGTGCAATGTTATTATTAGATGTTTTTAGGAATTAAAAATAGGTTTGGAAGTCTCAAGTTGGTTTCAAAGGCATTTTGAGAAAGTTTCTACCAAAATACGTGTTCCAGGGTAATTGGACCGCTGATGGCAGATCAAATGAGAGGAGCTGTTTGTACGCGCCGATAATAAAATAAATATATATATATATATATATATATATATATATATATATATATATATATATATATATATATATATATATAACTACGAAAACTTTACGAAAAAGAAAGTTTTTTTTTAAAGAAAAGTAAAGGCCATATTAAACTTAAGATCAGTAGAAATATAAGGCTACAATAACTCAAACTCAAAACGACCAGAAATTATTATTAAAGAATAAAAAAGGAAAGGGGAATAATTGGTATGGCGGTAACACTGCATATAAATTTATATAAATGTATATATAGTGGGCTGTAATAATGCAAAAGGTAAATATAATACTGGTTTAAGAATGGAAAGAAAGACAAAGAATGAATTTACAACGATAATCAAGTTAAAAATAAATTTTATTTGAACAATGCCATATAGCGATGACATTTGATAATGATATTTGGTGCTTCGCATTGATATTTCAGTTTTAGAAGTATTATAAATTTTTTCTCAAAGGGAAATTACGTGATGGGCATGAATGTAGACTTGCAGCTAAATTAAATATAGTCACTTCCACTTTTCACATCTGTTTATTGATATTGGTTTGATTTTTATTGTCTGTAGTACTGAGGAGCTCATTAAGGAGATAATCAAACACAGGTTTTAGCACAAACAGTTTACCCCTTTGTTCAAGAAAAGAGATAATCAAATTTTTAAACTATTAAAACTAAAATAATTACTTGCTAGTTTATTTTCCTTGATAGGTATGTCTCTCGATTTCCCGATTCTTAAATTTTACTTCGTAATATGCACGTGTGTGCAAAAAAAAATCTTATAAATTGTTCAAGGGGGAAGTCCTCGCAGCCAGTTTCCCGATTCAGGTCTTTGCACTCAAGCCATATTCGATTGGTTAGTCCCGGTTTCCAGCAAGAATTTCTATAATGTTTGAGGAAAATGGAGTCACAGTCTTGCAGAAACGAAACGACACCTAGCGAAGGAGCTGTAAGGCTGGATAAATTCAGGCTTGACTGCTCGTAGGCTTTTTCTACCATGATAGAATAAATTTCGTCGAAAACCTTACTATCACCTTGAATAGACTTTGAAGCACACATCGAAACTTGTGCCAAATTAGCAGCCTCTTAACAGAAACACCAGCGATATATGTAAACGTGTAAGCTTCTAGGCTGTCAGATACTTCATTGCAGTCTTCATTCTCTTCTTCCAACAGAAGCTTATTTCTTTGGTGAGCCGTGGTAAGCCCAGTCAGCTTCAACTGGGGTATGTCACTTTTTTTCTGTGAAAGGAAGTCGACCAAAGTATTTCCCTGGTCAGGAATTGGCTCAGAGTTGCCTGTATTTTTGCAGCTACTAACCAACAACTTGCATGTTGCCTGTCGATATAGATATGCAAACCTGTTGGATGTAGGTTTGTTGCAATACTCTCCACCTTGTCTTATTTGTCCATAAAAATATTCCAAGTTGTTTTGGTTGAGCCGTCGTGGAAATACAAATTTTACACCTCTACCAAGAAGATCATCAGTTATAGAGAGGACTGAGTTGATAGTGAGGATCCACCCTCTCAAACAGTGAATTATATTGTCAACAGGCTTTCTTGTACTTCTGTTTACAAATTTAAGCTTTGTTAAAAAGTCAACTGAGTTTCTTAAAAAGTGGTATGATTGTGATTTCTCCGTAAGACCTCGTCGATGAGCTCTTGGATCTAGAATAAAACTTCCATTGACACTGTCAAACAGTTTGTCAAAAAAGGTGCAAATCTGTGCAACGCCTTTTGCCTTTGAAGGATTTGCATGTTTCTTGGCATAAAATCTAAGCGCAGAGCTCACGGAGTGGCTGAAAACCTGGGATGCTAGTTTTACTTTCATTTTGTCAAAATTGTAAGGAAACACATGACGCGAGCTTAGGCGCGGGGCTGCCCTTCTATATCGGGAACCGATTTTAAAAATATTGATTATGTCGACCCAAGACGCTTTGCCATCTTAAGACAAAATGGCATTTTTAATTAGATTGTTTCTGACGCTTTTCAATTAGTGATGCGGATCATAAATATAATACACTTTTTCTCCACTGAAGTCAAAAAATGTTTTTTTCTCGCTGACACCAAGATTCTTTACAAGTCCTCTGAAGTTCCCCCCCTGATCAGAGATCAAAGCCTTGAATTGTAATCCAATATTTTAACACCTCTGCACGCATTCTTTAACCATAGTCAGCAGCTGGTTACCTTTCGGCCCTTTCTCAGTAAGAAAGTAACCAACCGGCTGCTTCCATTTATCTGTAATACCTTGGAACATGAAAACAGTTGCAAGTTTTACCAGCTTTCCATCACTATCAAGTCCGGTAACTACGTCCTTAAACCGATCGTAAGTTAATCCAGCTTTCAGTGATATCTCATCCACAGCTAATGTGCAAAATCTATCAGCTTGTTTCTCTAGTTTAGCTTCTAGCAATTGGAATACGTCGTCATCAAAGCCATCTCGCGCTTCGAGCGTTCTTAAGTACCTACGAATAGTCGGAAGTGACGGCAACTGAAAAATCCCAGCTTTCTTGATAGTCACATAAGAAGAGGGTGAGGTGAAGTAAGTAGTAAGTTATATAAAGCTTTCACACCTACATTCAACCCTACAAGAATATGCTCAAAAGTGTACGCACTTTCACACCTACGCCTGAGGCCTGGATATGCGTGTAGTTTAACCGGTACATTGACTTGCCAGGGTCAGTCGCCTATTACTACGAACGGTTCTTGCCCTACCAAACGGGTTTTCTTATGTGACACTCATTTTTTTGGGGTCAATCGGTTAGAGAGAGTGACGGTTAGTCCATATGGTAACTTGATTAGTTGGTTTTTAAAAAAACTTGGCAAGGTATAATGTACTCAAGCAAAAACCCTATAAAGGCATCGTGTACCACTGGACGTGATTGCGTTGATGTTTTGAGAGTTTGATTACATGTCTTACCAGACGGGTTTCTGCAAAGTGTTATGGGCTTCATTGAAAAAATACCAGTTTAAAAAAAAATAAACATGTATCCATGATCTTTCTTCTGGCAAAAAAAATACAAATTCCAATCAAAACTGGTCAAACGTGTTAATAACCTGTAAGTTATAGCTATCTGATAACTCGTTCAGTATCGCATGTATTATTAGCGGTATCAATGGTATTTCATTACCATACAGAGATATCCAAAAAGTTGGGTTGATCTAGGTTCACTTAGAGTCGCGCGCGACTCTAAGTGAACGTAGATCAACCCAACTTTTTGGATATCTCTCACTATGACTCTGTTTGTGTGTTGTGTCTGTCTAATTCCCGAGCTTATTTCCCCGACAAAAACATACAGGGTATCTTTTTTAAAAGCGTGGCATGTCAAGCTAATGAGTGTTTTAAATTTAGAATTACAGATATGAATTAATTAATAGCTTGCTCGCATGCTGTTACAAAACTCCTGGTTAATACAAAAATTGCGAAGACTAAAAGCTGTAGTGGATTAAATAAAAAAAAATAGTTTTTTTTTCCACCTGAAAGTAAGGAACAACACTAATAGTCGAAATGAGCATAAATTATTCCATATATGAAGAAACTGGAAGGATGTTCGTATTGTAAAGCACCCATTTTTTCAAACAGTTCGTGGTAACGAACTGTAAGTAAGGAGCGACAGGGCTCAATAGTAACCAAAACTCTAAAAACCAGAATTTTGATACTCATGGATACATCAATAGAATCATATTTTTATGCTAATTTCAAATATATAAGTGATTTCAAATCATTAAATTTAGTTTTACCAATCAAAAGTTATGTCCCCTGAGAAGATTTGCATTATTTTTGAATAAAGGAGGAAACTCCCCCTATAACTCATAGAACCTTAATCAAAATCATACCGTCCGAATCAGCGTATGATAAAACCTTACTTCGGAAGTTTCAAGCTCCTATCTGCAACAATGTGGAATTTTGTATTTTTTTTTTTTGTCATAAGAAAGATAACAGATGCGTGTTTATTTTTTTTTTATTTTGCTAGTGGTAACGAACTGTAAGTATGGAGCGACACGGCTCAATAAACAAAATTTTAGTAACACATTCTACACTGTGAGTAGTGTAAAAACAAATCCTCTTGATATTATTTGAAGAAATCATTACATAAAAATTAAATTAAAAACAAAAACATATTTTTCCAATTGAAAGTAAGGAGCAACATTAGAACTTAAAACAAATGAAAATTATTAGGTATATGAACGAGATTGCACCGCTCCTCAACACCTCACTCTTTGCGTTAAAATCTTGGTACTTTTAAAAGAGCTTCTTATTGTTCTAATTAAACGAACTTTGTGTTTTAGGAGTCGTTCTTAAGGAATTGGAACAAAATTCAAACTTTAGTGCAAACAGCGAGGTTATGAGAGGGGAATCCCCTTCGTATACGTAATAATTATCTTCGTTTTAAGTTTTAATTTTGCACCTTGCCTTCAGTTCAAAAAACTTTTTTTATTTATTGTATTATCGTTTTCCAAATAATGCCAGTACATCTAGGCCCATCTCCAAGCAGAAATTCCTCCCTCTCCCTCCAAAAAAAAAATTCATGTTCATTTTGGGTTTCATTTATTTATCGATGTTCATTTGTGGCAGTTTCACGATTGGTAGATTATTTGATGTTATTTTTGCTAATTTTTTGTTTAATGGAGTTCTTTACTTTTCTTTGAAAAAATTGTTTTGTGGAAAAAGTGTTTTTTTTTAATTTTTTCTAATTAAGAACAAAAATCCTTTTGTGGGAACAACTTATGTTTTTGTAAAGAACGTCATTTTTGTAATGAGACCCAGAAAGCGTTTGATTTGTATTTTTTCAGTAAAGTGCAAATTTTGTTCGTGTCTTGGGAAGGCATAGGGGTTTTGCGCCTAACTTATATCCCCTTTTTATGTTGTTTTTTAAACATTTGTTAATGTATATATTATTTATTTTTTTCAGTTTTACCAGTTTTTATCTTTTTAACTAGTTGGCATTTTGCATATTTTAATATAACTTAAAAAGGAATAATTTAGCATTCCGATATTTTTTTTTTTTTTTTTGCAAAAAGTGAATTTTTCTTAAAAACTATTACATTTTTATACTATTTTGTTTATCTAATTAACAATAACATAAATTTAATTATTTTATGTTTTAAATATAATATAAAATTAACGTATAATTTTAATAAACTTTTTTTTATATTTATAAGAGTGTACTATCTTAAAAATTTTGGGGAACATAAGACACATATCAAATGATATTAACATTTTGATTACTAGATAACAGTATATGTATATTAAACTGACAATGCACATTCACTTGTATTTTTCAGTAAAGTGCAAATTTTGTTCTGGTCTTGGGAAGGCATAGGGGTTTCGCGCCCAACTTATGTTAATTTCTGCTCGTTTTGAGTTTGACTAGGTTAATTATTGTAATTTCTGTTCATTTTGGGTTTCATTTATTTATCGATGCTGATTTGTGGCAGTTTCACGATTGGTAGAGACGTTTTTATTTCGCTAAATTTGGTGAGCAGCTTTTTAACTTTTAGCTTTCAAATTTTTATAGAAACTGCAATAGTTTAAACGAAAAGTAGTAAATGCAATTTAATTTTGATTTTGTAATTCAGTCATTTTTATAGAAACTGCAATAGTTTCACGAGAACCTTCTTTTAGCATATTTTAAGTTTAAATGAAAAGTATTAAATGCATTTAATTTGTACATAAATTTTATCTTATCTCTTATGTGATAAAGGAAACAGCTCGTTTTTCTTTTTTTTTCTTCTTTTTTTCCATATCCCCTTTTTATGTTTTTTTTTTAATATTTGTTAATGTGTATATTATTTATTTTTTTCAGTTTTACCAGTTTTTATCTTTTTAACTAGTTGCCATTTTACAGATTTTAATATAACTGACAAAGGAATTATATAGCATTCCGATATTTATTAATTTTTTTTTTTGCAATAACTGAATTTTGTTTCTAAACTATTACATTTTTATACTATTTTGTTTTATTTCATTAGCATTAACCGAACTTTACTTCTTGTATGGTTTACACCTAATAGAACAGTACCGTAGAATTTTACTAAACTTTTTTATATTGATAAAAATGTACTATCTTAAAAATTTTGGGGAACATTTTCTAATTTGTATATAAATTTTATCTTTTCTCTCATGTGATAAAGGAAACAGCTCGTTTTTCTTTTTTTTTCTTCTTTTTTTCCATATCCCCTTTTTATGTTGTTTTTTAAGCATTTGTTAATGTATATATTATTTATTTTTTTCATTTTTACATTTTTTATATTTTCACATTTTTGCATTTTTGCATAATTTAATGTTAATTAAAAATTAATAATACAACATTCCGATATTTTTTTTTTTTTTTTTGCAAAAAATGAATTTTTCTTATAAAATATTACATTTTTATACTATTTTGTTTATCTAATTTACATTAACCGAACTTTACTTCTGTTATGGTTTACAGCTAATAGAACAGTACCGTAGAATTTTACTAAACTTTTTTTATATTTATAAAAATGTACTATCTTAAAAATTTTGGGGAACATAAGACACATATCAAATGATATTAACATTTTGATTACTAGACTACAGTATATGTATATTAAACTGACAATGCACATTCACTTGTTTTTTTCAGTAGAGTGCAAATTTTGTTCTGGTCTTGGGAAGGCATTGGGGTTTCGCGCCCAACTTATGTTAATTTCTGCTCGTTTTGAGTTTGACTCGGTTAATTATTGTAAATTCTGTTCATTTTGGGTTTCATTTATTTATCGATGCCAAGCTTCTTAATCCCCCATACAACTGAACCCTCTTTAACTGAACCCATCATGTAACTGAACCCTCCTTAGCTATCTGATAAATGGTGCTTACCATAGAAGTTGCACGGGCCTTACAATTTTTTCATAATTTTTTGAATGAAATTTCTCCATTGTGTATGCAAGAGGTGACTTCTAAAAACTAAGCATTTTCAACAAGGAATAAGGAGCATCATTAAAACTAAGACAAATAGAAATTATCCGGTATATGAAGTGAACAGTACCCTCCTAAATACATTGCTCTTTAAGCTAGACTTTAACTTTTCATCCCAATTAAATTAAAAAATAATCATTTTCAAGTGGAAATAAGGAACATCATTAAAAACTAAGACGAATGCTAATTATCCCATATATGAAGCGAGCTGCCCCCCTCCGAAACACCTTGCTCTTTATTCTAGACGTTTTGGTAATAGCTGTAAAATACACTAAAGAAATATACCTGTCGAGGAGGTATTCTTCAACTGAATACCAAGCTTCTGAATCCCCCATGCACCTGAATCCCTCTTTAACTGAACGCTCATGTAACTGAACCCTCCTTAGCTATCTGATAAATGGTGCTTACCATAGAAGTTGCACGGGCTAACACTGAAAAAAAAAAAAATTTAGGGTCTTTTTAATACATTATCTTTATGTACATAAGATCGGTCGTGAAGTAATAATTTTTGCCCATTACAGCTTATACAAATTCCATATATTTTAAGCCTTTTAAATTTCATGTCTAGATCGGCAACCTAAGATCAATGACTCACACTTTATTACTCATGATGGATATTATGAGGTGTGGAAAACGAGTGGAATATACAATTTTTTACAGGATATTGAGACGTCAACTGACCCCGAGTGAGAAGGAGGGGTGGGCGCATGATCAGAAGAAGAAGAGAGAAGGAGGAATGGGCGCATGATCGGAAGAATATGGAGAATTAATAGTCCTTTTGTTCACCGTTATAGATGAATAAAGTGATTTAGCCGATGGAATGAAGTCCTATTCCTAGAAGTTAAGTTAGAATAAAAGAATGAGGTATAATGTTTACCAGGATATTGAATAAGTACCATTTCTCACCCTACCCACAAAACTTAAATCCTCCTAGCATTTCTTAAACTAAATACTTACCTCCATTCTCTCCTCCCCAGATGTGTATTATACAGACCACATCGGAGAGGTAAAGCTAGGTCAAGTCGCAATGTCATTCATTTGGCTTTTATGTGTGCCCTATTGTTTTTGTGTGGGTTCCATTGTAACTGAATCCCCGTGTAACTGAACCCTAAGCAAGTGAACCACCATGCATCTGAACCCTCGTGCAAGTGAGACCTCTTTAACTGAACCCTCATGCAAACAATTCTGAGTGTAGCCTACTATTCTTTAATTAGCAGCATCGTACATTTTGTTTAAATACTTATTTTTTCATTTTCCAGATTCAAGATTTTTATCTAACACAAGTGAATGGATAAGCTGAAGTATTTAAAAAGAGCCAACATAGAGCTAAGATCGCAATGAATGTTATTTGTTATCATAAATATCCAAAATTGACTCCCCACGCCCTCTCTCCTACCACCCCCTTCACCCTCAGAAATGGGGGGACGAAAGGGACCGTAATATCCTATTTTAAATCAACAGTAGTTTTCAAACGTTACTTGTATATTATACAGACCACATCGGAGAAGTAAAGCTAGGTCAAGTCACAATGTCATTCTATATTATTTATATCCTCATTAAGGACATTCAGAGCAGAGTTACGCAAATAGAATACCATTTTAGCAAATTGAGTTAGTTTTATGCGAACGATAAAAGTTTTGGCAAATCGAGATAGCTTTACGCAAATTAAATACCATTGATACCGCTAATAATACATGCGATACTGAACGAGTTATCAGATAGCTCTAACTTACAGGTTATTAACACGTTTGACCAGTTTTGATTGGAATTTGTATTTTTTTGCCAGAAGAAAGATCATGGATACATGTTTATTTTTTTTTTAAACTGGTATTTTTTCAATGAAGCCCATAACACTTTGCAGAAACCCGTCTGGTAAGACATGTAATCAAACTCTCAAAACATCAACGCAATCACATCCAGTGGTACACGATGCCTATATAGGGTTTTTTGCTTGAGTACATTATACCTTGCCAAGTTTTTTAAAAAACCAGGTAATAAAGTTATCATGTAAACTAACGGCCACTCTCCCTAACTAACTGACCCCAAAAAAAAAATTAGTGTCACATTAGAAAACCCGTTTGGTGAGGCAAGTACCGTTCATAGTAATAGGCGACTGACCCTGGCAAGTCAATGTACCGGTTAAACTACACGCATATCCATGCCTCAGGCGTAGGTGTGAAAGTGCGTACACTTTTGAGCATATTCTTGTAGGGTTGAATGTAGGTGTGAAAGCTTTATATAACTTACTACTGAAGTAGAGCGACAAAGCAATTTTTTTCTCATCTTCTGTGTATGGTAGACGTTTTTTTCCTCTCCGAATTTCAGACTGGATCATCCTTAGTGTAAGACCACTAAGATGGGTGTTTGCTACATCAAGAATCCTTTTTTTTGCTAGTTTCAGAAAGCTCTTTCAGTTTTGCTTTCATTACACAATCTCTAGCACGGCATCTCGATATCATTTTTTCTTGGTTTTTGATGATCTGTCTAAACCTCTTTTTACGAGGAGTATACCTGACTTGACTTTGTATCATTTTCTTTTTCGAGCTTGGAAACTGCTCCGTGCCCTCCATTTCTACCCTCTCCCCATCCCTAATTTTCCACCTGTTGAGTTCTGAGGCAGCTCGTCAGACAACCTTTTGACTTTTTAAGTATGGGGAGTTTTATTCGTCACGGGGTCTTTTCTTTTTTGGCGTTGTCAAGACGGATTTTTCACGGATATCTTCATTTTCATATTGTGGAGACTCTACGTTTCCTAGGAGTTGCATCAAACTGGTTATATGAGGCAAGAGCGTTTCTCTTGCCATTACGAAAAAGCCTCTTTCTTCCCGGTCTAGCAAGGCCATCACTGATTTCGGGAGGTCTATCCAGTCCTGAAGAATGGCGTGGCCGGTTTGGTCCTTCGGGGAAACTTCTGGATTCAAATTACGAGTTGCGACGAAGAAACAACTAGAAAGCGTCGGCAAATATCTATTTTGCTTAGAAGAATCAGTGATCTCTGAAGGATGGGACACATTTTCTTCTTCGTTAATGGTTTCTAAGGCAGGGACGAAAGTAAAATTAACTTCATTCAGCTTGTGACTTTTCGGAATTACAACCATAGCATCACTTAAGGTTACTTTGACACCTTCTTTTATTGTCTTAGACTCCTTCCTCACAACACAGTTGTTCGTGTTTACTTATGCCGCTGCCACCAATGTTCGTAGTGCTAGCTACCACTGGCACCACTTATTGGGGTGTAAGTACGGGTGTCGCCACTTATTGATGCAAAAATGGTGCATAAAGGATTGCTATGCCACTTACTCGAAGGGGAGAACCCCTTGTCGGCCCAAATGGTAGTGAGATCCCCGCTCTTACCCCAACGGTTCTGCAAATATCGGGTTTGGTACTACCTTATTTACAGTATACCCTGTCCCAGGGTCTGGTAACGCGATCGAGTGGTCAAATAGCCACTTTCTAAAGCCAAATGGACCCGCCTTGGGATAGGGCTAGAAAATATCTTAACTCTCTCCTTGGAGGTAACAAACCTCCCTGTCAATATAATAATGACGGTAACTCGTAGCTCTATTCCTACCCTGCCTGGGTTACGGAAAATAGTACACAGTTTGTAGAAAATACCTTACTTGTATTCTACCAAAAAGGGTCACAAATAACAATAGAAATATCCTTCCCCAAATGGGGTCACAACGCAGAATCTTTCCCCAAACGGGGTCAGAACATAGACTAAAAAATAATAAAAAATTTTACAGCACTGTTCGTATGGGTGAACCTCCACTTGGCCAAGCTAATCAGCTACATCCCCATTCAAACCCAATTCATCCTCTTAGATTTATCTTTCCATGACTCCCAAACCAGGAAGTATAAAAATAACTTGGTTCAAAACTTCCCTGTTGCAAAACCACTATCGCTTAGTAACGGGAATTTAACCTGTCTTTTGAATTATACTATAAGCAAATGTAATTAAGGTGAATGTCGCTAAATTCATTGCAATGTTAATTTTCCTATGCTACGAAAAGAGATCTTGCTCACTGACCCGGCATACCAGCACAATGAAATTTTGCACAAGTGATCTTTGGACAAGGATCTAAAATTTGGCCTGTTTTTTTTTTCTGATTTAATTCCTAGGAAATAGAAAAAAAAAATCTAATGTGACACCTGGTAGCTCTTTTTAAAAAAGGTCTGGAGCCTAAGAAATGGAAAATTTGAAGCAATCGAAAGTACTATAAATTTCAAAAAAAAATTGAAATTAATTGGCCTGATTGAAAATTCTAGATTCTTTTAATTTATTCCTCCACGATCGTTTTTATGTTTTTATATTTTGGACTCTTGCACAGCATGGATAAAAGCGAAAAAGTCGAAAGTAACTTCAAATTGTAGCTCTTTTTTATTTAGTTTATTCCAAACTTTTCACCTTTATAGTCCAATTCATTAATTATATATATATTTATAAATAAAAATTAAATTTTTACTCTGTTTCTCCGGTCTTACATAACCCCACTTTACACCCCCTGAATGGAAACATACCTCAGGCTAGGACGGGTAATGCTTGCGTTTAAAATGAACTTTGAAAAATCAAAAATGAACTTTGAAAAATCAAGAGAATGTAATTGTGACAAGGTAAAGCATGACAAAAACCTACTGAAATATTCCAAGTCTTGCATTTCAACGAAATAAATTAAAAATGAACTTTGAAAAAATCAAGAGAATGTAACAGTGACAAGGTAAACCATAACAAAACACTACTGAAATATTCCAACTCTTGCATTTCAACCAAAGAAATTAAAAATGAACTTTGAAAAAATCATGAGAATATAATTGTGACAAGGAAAACCACAAAAAAACACTTCTGAAATATTACAAGTCTTGCAATTCACGAAGGAAACTAAAAATGAACTTTGAAAAACTTTGAAAAAATCAAGAGAATTTAACTGTGACATGGTAAACCACAGCAAAACACTACTGAAATATTTCAACTCTTGCATTTCAAGAAAGAAATTCAAAATGAACTTTGAAAAATCAAGAGAATTTAAGTTTGACAAGGTAAAGCACAACAAAACACTACTGAAATATTGCAACTCTTGCATTTCAACGAAAGAAATTCAAAATTAACTTTGAAAAATCAAGAGAATGTAAGTTTGATAAGGTATACCACGACAAAACGCTACTTAAATAATCCAACTCTTGCATTTCAATGAAAAAAATTCAAGATGTACTATGAAAAATAAATGAGAATGTGACTGTGACATGGTAAACCACGAATAAACACGACTTGAATAGTCCAAGTCTCGAATTTAAACAAAAGAAATCCAAAATCAAATATGAAAAATAAAGATAATGTAACAGTTGGATAGTGCAACACGACCAAACAGAACTAAGATATTCCAATTCTTGCATTTCACGAAAGAAATTTAAAATGAACTTTGAAAAATCAAGAGTATGTAAGTTTGACAAGGTAAACCATAACAAAACACTACTGGAATATTCCAACTCTTGTCATTTCACGAAAGAAATTCAAAATGAACTTTGAAAAATCAAAAGAATTTAAGTTGTGATAGTGTTAACCACAACAATCAAATACATTATTAATAGAAATAGTTTAAATCAACAATTGAAACTAAACACAAACATTTAAAAAAAAAGAGTTTGCTTGAGAAAAATTGTATACCACAACAAAACACTCTTGAAATATATCAGATGTTACATTTCAGCAAAAGAAAACCTAAAAGAAGAATGTAAAAGTCAAAGAATGTAACTCTGAAAAGGTCAACGACGACACAACATTAATGAAATATTCTAACTCCTTGCATTTCAACGAAAGAAATTCAAAATGAACTTTGAAAAATCAGAGAACAAAATGAATGAACTTTACTGTGACATGGTAAACCATGACTAAACACTACTGAAATATTCCAACTCTTGCATTTCAACGAAAGAAATCCAAAGTGAACTTTGAAAAATCAAGAGAATGTAACTGTTAGATTGTAAACCATGACAAGACACTACTGAAATATTCCAACTCTTGCATTTCAAAGAAAGAAATTCAAAATGAACTTTGAAAAATCAAGAAAATGTAGCTGTGGCAAAGTAAACCATGACAAAACACTACTGAAATATTACAACTCTTGTATTTCAATGAAAGAAATTAAAAAATGAACTTTGAAAAATCAAGAGAATGTAACTCAGACATGCTAAACCATAACAAAACACTACTGAAATATTCCTACTCTTGCATTTCCACGATAGAAATCCAACAATAAAATTTGAAAAATTAATGTGAATCTAACTGTGACAAGGTAAACCACGACAAAACACTACTAAAATGTTCCAACTCTTGCAATTCAACTATAGAAATCCAAAAATGAAATTTTGAAAATCATGAGAATATAACTGGGACGATTTAAAGCACGACAAAACACTACTGAAATATTCCAACTCTTTCATTTCAATAAAATAAATCCATAATGAACTTTGAAAACTCAAGAGAATGTAACTGTGACAAGGTAAACCACGACAAAACACTACTGAAATATTCCAACTCTTGTCATTTCACGAACGAAATCCAAAATGAACTTTTAAAAATCAAGAGAATGTAACTGTGACAAGGTAAAGCACAGCAAAACACTACTGAAACATTCCAACTCTTGCATTTCAAGGAAAGAAATTTAAAAATCAACTTTGAAAAGTCAAGAGAATGTAACTGTGACAAGGTAAAGCACAACAAAACACTACTGAAATATTCCAACTCTTTTATTTCAAAGAAAAAAATCCAAAATGAACTTTGAAATATCAAGAGAATGTACCAGTGACAAGGTAAAGCACAACAAGAAACTACTGAAATATTCCAATTTTTTAATTTCACGAAAGATATTCAAAGTGAAGTTTGAAAAATCAAGAGAATGTAAAAATCCAAAATGAGCTTTGAAAAATCAAGATAATGTTACTGTGACAAGGTGAACCATGACAAAACCCTAATGAAATATTCAAATTCTTGCCTTTTAATGAAACAAATGCACAAGGAACTTAGAAAAATTAAGAGAATGTAACTGTGACAATGTAAATCATAACAAAACACTATTAAAATATTCCAACTCCTGAATTTCACGATTGAAAGCCAAAATGGAATTTGAAAAATCAAGACAATGTAACTGTGACAAGATAAAACACAAAAAAACACTACTGAAATATTCCAACTCTTGCATTTCAACGAAAGAAATTCAAAATGAACTTTGAAAAATTAAGAGAATGTATCTGTGACATGGTAAACCACGACTAAACACTACTGAAATATTCCAACTCTTGCATTTCAACGAAAGAAATCCAAAATGAACTTTGAAAAATCAAGAGAATGTAACTGTGACAATGTAAAGCACAACAAGACACTACTGAAATATTCCAACTCTTGCATTTCAAGGAAAGAAATCCTCAATGAACTTTGAAAAATCAAGAGAATGTAACTGTGACAAGGTAAACCACGACAAAACACTACTGAAATATTCCAACTCTTTAATTTCAACGAAAGAAATTCAAAATGAACTTTGAAAAATTAAGAGAATGTAATTGTGACATGGTAAACCACGACAAAACACTACTGAAACGAAAGAAAGTCAAAATGAACTTTGAAAAATTAAGAGAATGTAACTGCGACTTGGTAAATCATGACAAAACACTACTGAAACATTCCAACTCTTGCATTTCACGAAAGAAATTCAAAATGAACTTTAAAAAATCAAGAGAATGTAACCGTGACAAGGTAAACCATAACAAAACACAACTGAAATATTCCATCTCTTGCATTTCAATGAAAGAAATCCAAAAATGAACTTTGAAAAATCAAGAGAATGTAACTGTGACAAGCTAAAACCACGACAAAACACTACTGAAATATTCCAACTCTTGCATTTCAAGGATAGAAATACAAAATGAACTTTGAAAAATCAAGAGAATGTAACTGTGAGATGGTAAACCACGACAAAACACTACTGAAATATTCCAACTCTTGCATTTCAACGAAAGAAATTCAAAATAAACTTTGAAAAATCAAGAGAATGTAACTTTGACAAGGTAAAGCACAACAAAACACTACTGAAATATTCCAGCTCTAGCATTTCAACGAAATAAATTCAAAATGAACTTAGAAAAATCAATAAAATGTAAATTTGACAAGGTAAACCAGGACAAAACACTACTGAAATAATCCAACTCTTGCATTTCAATGAAAGAAATTCAAAATGAACTTTGAAAAATCAAGAGAATGTAAAGATCCAAAATGAACTTTGAAAAATAAAAAAAAGTAAAAAAAAAATGTTGGGGGGGGGTTTGGAGGGAAAGGTGGAGGGATAGGGGTTGGAGGGATGGTGGAGGGATAGGGTTGAGGGATAGGGGTAGGACTTGGGGCCCAAGTATCAGAAGAAATTGTTTGTCTAGTATGCATCTCAAATCATCGTGGTGTGCATATTCTCATGATGATGCCATAAAAATGCCCCAAAACATGTCACTTTTAACACCTATCAAAAATCCAATTGATAAATCGAAAGTGCTTGAAATTGTTCCAGTTCAATGGAATGAACCTGTTACGATATTGTGAGGCTGAACATCAGTTGGGCAATGTCCCAGAAACAATTCATTGGATGTATTTCTAAAATCATAATATGTTTAAAGGCTTGTTGGTTCAGTCAATTAACGTTTCGTTCTTTTACCTTAGGAAATCACGGGTCTCACGTTCGATTCCTACATCAAACACAAATTTCATATAAATCAATGGGAAGATACTTAGAATGTAAAAAATCATATCATTGAAAAATAAAAATATCATCATTAGAGTACAATAAAATGACATCAATAAAAAAAAACTATTAAAAAAAAATAAAAATTAATTAATGTAATTATGTAAATTAATATAATTATGTAAATTAATGTAATTATGTAAATTAATTAATAATAACTTAATTTATGTAAATTAGTTCAAGGTTAAACATAAGTCAACCACGCCTAACAAATTAAATTACAAAAAGAATTTCACAATTTCATACAAAGGAATCATCACGCACTTTGAACACAGATCAACACGAATTTTTACGGTGGTTGAATTCCGGTCATTACACTGTCTGCTTGTATTGACGAGAGCACTGTCTGCTTGAAACTGTTATAGCTATATAGGGAGACACCCCGCTCTTAAGCATTATAGCTATATAGGGAGACACCCCACTCTTAAGCATTATATACATACTACTGATTTATTTATTGATTTACATTAATATCTATTGTATGTTTGTTTGCATTGATTGTTTATTTAATTTCTGTTCGTTTTAAGTTTCATTTATACTTCAATAGGAAAATGATTTATTTTCGTTTTAAGCTTGATTTTCTTATTCAATCTAAGCATTACTCGTTTTAAGATCTATTTATTCATTTATATTATTACTTGTTGTATATTTTTGACTATGATTGTTTATTCAATTTCTGTTCGTTTTGGGTCTCATTTATTCTTTAATAGTAATTTCTGGTCGTTTTGAGTTTGAATTTTAACAGGTATTTGTATCTGCTGAGCTTGAGTTTAAAATGGCCTTTACTTTTCTTTGAAAAACTTATTTTTTAGAAAGTTTTTTTTTTAATTAATTAAGTAAAAAAACAACAAGCAAGTAAATAAGAAGCAACATTAAAACTTAGAACGAACAGAACTTGTTACGTGTGTATAAGGGGGGGGGGGGTAACCCTCTCCTCAATATCTCGCTCTTTACGCTAAAGTTTTCTTAGAACTTTTAAAAGAGCTTATTATTCTATTTAAACTGCGTTTGTGATTCAGGAGTCATTCTTAAATAACTAGAACAACAAATTTAACTTTAGGAAAATTCCGAACGCACCCCGTTCTATATCCCTGTATACCTGCAAGTTGCCTTCCTCCATATACTTATACTGAATAACAACATTCCTACAAAAAATCATGCTGCGAATCTGCATTCCGGCATGCCTGTATACTGAACAACTAGATTTCCAAACACCAGTATTATGAATGTCAGTATTCCTGCATTCCTGTATACTGAACAACTAGATTTTCACACTCCAGTATAATGAATATCTACATTCTAGCAATCCTGCTTGCCTGTATACCTGCTAAACTACATTCCTGCATATTTAATAATTGTATTCCTGCAAATGTAGTTAGTGTTTACCAAGCAGGTTTCGAAACTACTTACCAACTGCATAACTTTCAAAATTTATGACTGACCTCCATTCTTACTGTACTAAGTAATGCCTGCACAAATGGTAAGTACACTTCATATTTATTTACGGGAATAAATAACTGTCACATGGCATTATTCTGCTGACTCTTCAGTAGGGATGTTATTGAGCCATATCGTCTCGATCCTGATTCATGAAATTAAATAATAAAAAAACAAGTTTTTTTTAACTGAAAGTAAGGAGCGACATTAAAACTGTAAACGAACAGAAATTATTCCATATATGAAAGGGGCTGTCCCCTCCTCAACGCCTCGCTCTTTACGCTAAAGTTTTTTATTGTTTTAAAAAAATGAGTTGTGAGAAAGTCAAACTTTAGCGTAAAGAGCAAGGCGTTGAGGAGGGGACAGCCCCTTTCAAATACGGAATAATTTCTGTTCGTTTTAAGTTTTAATTTCACTCCTTACTTTCAGTTATAAAAACTTGTTTTTTTTTATTTAATTTTTGAACGTATTTGAATAAATGCAGATTTTGATCTTGGCTCACAGTACATGAATAATTAAAACAAAATTTTCATATTAATTTACTTTTATTTGGTTAAATGGCTTTCTCGAAACTTGTTTCATTTTATTTACGAACGTTTTTATTAGTAATAAATATACGTAACTTACGAATTAAATTATGTAACGAACTTATATATTAATATATTTTTAATACGTATATTAGGGGGTTCGCCCCCTAGTCAATACCTTGCTCTTTAAGCGAAAGTTCGAATTTTATTCCAATTCTTTAAAAATGACTACTTAATCACAAAGGCCGTTAATTAAATAGCTCTTATGAAATTACTAAAAAATCTCTGGCTTAAAGAGTGAGGTATTGACTAGGGTGTGAACCCAATCATATATGTAATATTTTCTGTTCGTTTAAAGTTTTGATGTTGCTGCTGTTGCAGTTGAAATTGTTTTTTTTACATTTAATTTCTGATCTTTTTTTAAATAATGCTGGGAAGTCCGGCGTCCCCTTCATAGCAATGTCCCTTCCCCCATGAAAACTTCCTTCATGGAAAGATCCTCCTACATAACCCCCGACCCCAGGCATGTACGCAGTAATTTGTTTCGGGGGGGGGGCAATTTGTTTCGGGGGGGGGGGGCAAATCCTTCAAACCCATTATTCTGTGAGAAAAATCAGAAAATTATGGGAAAATAAAAAAAATCGTGAGATCTCGGGGGGGGGGGGCTTGGGCCAAGAGGCCCCCCTCCCTGCGTACGTCCCTGCCCGACCCCCCCCCCCTCCGCCTTACTACCAGGATAAATCTCCCCTGAAAACGTCTGTACTGTATACTTCCCAATAACCAATACTATATGTTAACATTGGGCAAAGTTCATAACTTTCAACCCTCCTCCCAGGAACTTCGGGGGATTAAGTCATCCTAAAAGACATACTTATAATATTTTCGAACATGCTGAACAAAATGGCTATCTCCAAATTTTGATCAGGTGACTTTGTGGGAAAAAAGAGCGTGGGAGGGGGCCTAGTTACCCTCCATTTTTTTGGTCACTTAAAAAGGGCACTAGAACTTTTAATTTCCATTCCAATGAACCCTTCCACGATATTCTAGGACCACTGGGTCGATACGATCACCCCTGGGGTAAAAAAAATAAATAAACACGGACCCGTGATCTTTCTTCTGGCAAAAAATGCAAAATTCCACATTTTTGTAGATAGGAGCTTGAAACCTCTACAGTAGGGTTCTCTGATACGCGAAATATGATGGTGTGATTTTCATTAAGGTTCTATAATTTTTACGGGGTATTTCCCCTTTTTTCGAAAATCAGCCAAATTTTCTCAGGCGCGTAACTTTTGATGGGTAAGATTAAACTTGATGAAACTTATATATTTGAAATCAGCATTAAAATTCCATCCTTTTGATGTATCTATTTGTATCAAAATACCGTTTTCTAGAATTTCGGTTACCATTGAGCCGGGTCCCAATAACCAATACTATATGTTAACATTGGGTTAAGTTCATAACTTTCAGCCCTCCTCCTGGGGGCTTCGAGGGATTAAGTCATCCTAAAAGACATAGTTAACATATTTTCAACCATGTTGAACAAGATGGCTGTCTCAGAAATTTGACCGAATGTCCCTGGGAAAAAAATTAACGTGGGAGGGGGCATCGGGGCCCTCCATTTTTTGTTCTATTAGAAAAGCCGCTATATATTTGAATTTTCATTCGTACTGGTCTTACTACAAAATTATAGGATGACTAGGTTATTGTGATCACCTATGGGGAAAAAAACAACAAAAAAACAAAAAAACCAATAAACACGCATCCGTGATCTTACTTCTGGCAAAAAATGCAAAATTCCACATTTTTGTAGATAGGAGCTTGAAACGTCTACACTAGGGTTCCCTGATACGCTGAATATGATGGTGTGGTTTTCATTAAGGTTCTATAACTTTTAGGGGGTCTTTTCTCCTTTTTTCGAAAATCAGCCAAATTTTCTCAGGCGCGTAACTTTTGATAAGTAAAATTAAACTTGATGAAATTTATATATTTGAAATCAGAATTAAAATCTGATTCTTATGATGTATCTATTGGTATCAAAATTCCGTTTTTTAGAGTTTAGGTTACCATTGAGCCGGGTCGCTCCTTACTTACAGTTCGTTACAACGAACTGTTTGATGTTTTTACCCAAAGAGTATGTGAAACTTATAAGATCGAAAATTGGCGCTAGTATCGAAGAAAAATCGCGAACGCCATCTAGCATTCGGCCACTTTGTTTGTCTCAAGACTAATTTGCATTTGCCTATTCCTGCCTTTTATTGCTCCAGAGGAAGGTAAATAAAGCAGAGACTATGTTCCCAGCAGGCCTGCCTGCTTAAACCCTTCTTAACCTGTCAAGGTTTCCCTAAGCTAACCCACTCCTACTTTGTAAGGACTAGATTTGGACCTAAAATCAATATTAAAAAATGTTCCCAAAAAATGAAACATAAAACGAACAGAAATAAAAATTAATAATCACATCAACCATAAAAATGACATATAATCCTGAAACGAGTAGAACTAAAATGAATACTCAAGTCAAATTTAAACAAATTCAAATTACTGCAAGAAGGAGTTTGGCTCCTATTGCCCCCCCCCCAATAACCGTACAATTTATAAGGTCTATCACGTCATTTCTGTTTTACTGAAAACTATATACACTTTGAACTCTATGCTTAAATTGTTCAAAACATCTACGAAAAATAAAAAATGAACAAATTCACTGTAATAATCAGGATGATTGAAAAAAACTAACGAAAGTTAATTGAGTTTTTAATATATAATGATATTAATTCCTGAAAATCTCAGTAATTCAAAATTTTATTTAACAGTATTTTTTCATATTTTAGTTCTATAATATTGAACAAATATTGATATATTGTTTTTCGTTGAAGCACACATGACGCAATAGATTTTTGAAGGTTTACAGTTACAAGGGGGAGGAGTAGGAGCCAAACTCCTGTTTATTGTAATTTCTATTCATTTTAGATTTGGCTTGAGCATTCATTTTAATTTCTAATCTTTTTTATTCATATATATCAGTATCAGCTATCCCTATGGTTGGTGTGATTATTCAGGTTCGTTTCTTTTCGTTTTCGTTTTCGTTTATTCTTTGATAATAATTTCTGGTCATTTTAAGTTTGAATTATTATAAGACTTGGTGTTTACCCAATAGTAGCAAAGTAAGTGAAAATGAAACTGATTTTTTTTTAATTGGTGAAGCACAAACTGACAAAAAATAAAAATATTTAAAAACGGAAAAAACCGGGAATTCAATTTTGAAGGAAAAGGACCTCCATATGTGGCTACGCAGCATTTGATTGTAATTGGTACCAAATTGAAAAAAAACGGGGGTGAAAAATTAACTGAAACATACGTCATCTGTAATCATCGTAAGAAGATGCTGCTTGTTTGAAGGTTTAATTGTCGTTGGTAATTAACAGATGTCGCTGGCAAAGAGCAGTGTCGCTTAAGTTATTTTTTCAAGTGCTGTGAAATTTAAAAATTTTCCGATAGTGTCACTTCAGTTATTTTTATAAACGCTTTGAACATCAACAAATTAATTTTACTTACTATTTTCGCTATTAAATGTGGCAACACTAATTAAAATATAGTACTATCTTAAAAACTTCATAATTTTAAGAAAAATAAACAAAAACTTAGAAAATCGGGTTTTTCAGTTACGAATACACCTTGAAAGGGTCCAGGGGGTTTATTTAGATGTCACTGATAGTCTAAGGCAATTTTGAGTTTAGTCCAAGTCACAATAATAAAATTCAAGCCTATGCCTTACCCGAATTTTGAATCGGAACGTCAAGGAAGACGAAATACATTTTGGATTACTTCTTAGATCATTCAAGACTTCTTCTGCCATGTTTCCATTCGGAGTTTTAAGGCCATAATGCAAAGTTAATTTCAGAAGGATTTGGAGGAGTCCCCTCAATATATAAGAATTCACCTAAGACTCTCTTCCTAAGCCGAACTGGGTAAGGAAAGCAACCAACAGCAGGGGTGGGGGGGGGAATATAATTCACATTTACAAAAATTAAGAGAGAAAAAAAGGGTTTGATTTAGCTAAAGAAAAATAGGTTTAATTTAAATAAAGCAGTGGAACTAAACAAAAGATAAAAAAAAGCAACAACAAAACGTTAAATAGTGAAAAAAAACCGAATATTTTGAATCCACGTCCGAGAACTTTTCTCAACGGAAAAAAATTGAAAGAAAAAGAATTAATTTCTTAAATTGACTCATCAAAATAAAACGATAACCAATACAACAAGAAAAAATTATAACAAAAAAAAATACACCTCACAGTTTAAACGCTTCCAGAACTGCAAATACTGTAATTGTCTGACTAATCACTGACACGAGAAAAAAAATGTCTCTAGTACAGCAGATATTTTTTCTCTTTAAATTCAGATTGGAAAAGGAGATGTATTAAGAATAAAAACTATATTCCTTTGAAAGAACATTCATATTCCTGATTTAAATTTCAAGGTTGAAAGCATTTGAACTGCACATGGTAACAAGCTCTTCAACTGGCCCCAGTTCATAAAAACCATATATACCCCAGGGCATAACTTACAATGCCTGCTCCCGGGCCCTGGGGAGATGTGACGGTACCTGAGTTTTTGTTATCTGACTTTTGAGCAATTTTTAACTTAATGGCTATCTCAAAATTTTATTAGATGCATTTGGGGGGAAAGGGGCGTGGGGCTAGTTGCCCTCCAATCTCTTTTGACTCTAAAAAACTGAACTAGAACTTTCCATTTCCAATCAAATGAGCCCTCTCTGAGGTTTTTATGAGCATCCCTTCAATAAGAACCATATATTCCCCCAGGGCATAGCTTAAAATGCCTGTCCTCGGGCCCTGGGAGGATGTGTAGACCCCGGAGCTTTCGTTATATGGTCTTTGAACTATTTAAAAAAAAAGGTATCTCAAAGTTCTTATTGGATGGGTTTGAGGAAAAAAGGGCCTGGAGGGGGAAGGGGCTAGGTGCCCTCCAATCTCTTTGGACTCTTAAAAAGTGAACTAAAACTTTCAATTTCCAATCAAATGAGCCTTCTTTGAAGCTTATACGAGCATTCCTTCCATAAGACCCATATATGCCCCCAGGACATAAATTACAGCGCCTGCCCCCCGGCACTGGGGGTTTCGTCAACACCAGAATTTTTTTATATGATCTTTGAACTATTTTAAAAAAAATAGCTATCTCAAAATTGCTATCGGATGCATTTGGGAAAAAAGGGTTTTGGGGGGGGGGGGGAAGCTGGTTATCCTCCGATATCTTTTGGCGCTTAAAAAGTGAACTAGAAAAGTGAACGAGAATTCCTTCCATAAGAACCATATTCAATTCACCTCAATTTATTTATAACCTGTCAAAAAAAAAAGGGCGCAAGTCCCCTAAATGACAGAGTACATAAGAGAAACAAAAGAAAAAAGACAAGAAAACTTATACACTGAACAAAAATAAGTAGTTTTTAAAATCATAATAATCATAGACATCATCACTAATCATATATCACAATCACAAGATAAGACATAAATCAAAAGACATAAAAAAAACTTATAAAAATAAAGATGACCAATCATAATTTAGTTTACTGGCGGAAGATTTAAAACCTTTTACTCTTTTATCAATAATTGTGGAAGGGAAAATGAGTTTGAATTTTTGGTAAAGAAAAGAGCTACTCCAAGAGGGCACATGTAAAAGGAATTTAGCCAGTTTAAAACAGATCCGATGAACAAGTTTTTTTTTGAGGCAGGAAATAGTTGCTAAATAGGAGACAGGGAAAGAAGACGAGTCACAGTTAGACTACTATAAAGTTTAGAAAGATGGAAACGACTAAGGTGAGTAACGTAAGAGACAAGTGACGCATAAGCTAACCTTGTCTTTTTTTCAAGATTTTTAATGGCAAGCTTAATAGTTTCTTTAATTGAATTTCCAATGGGCATTCCCAGGTAAATAAGCCTTTTAGATAGGGGGGTAAAAGTTTCAGTAAGTTGGAGGGATTTATCAGAGTATCCTTTGAGGTTGAAACCGACATTTGCAGTTTCATACTAATTAAAACTTAAACCAATCTGCTGATATTCTAGTTTTAACTTCGAGAACGTGCTCTGACAACTAGAGAGGGTGCTACTCAGATTCAGGATATCATCAGCATACGTAAGTAAAGAGACGTCTAAACCCCCGTAGATACAGGTGGACTCAATAGAACTTTAGGCTGGAATGATTTAATTATTAAAAAGCGGGGGAAGTGAGACCTCCTTGTCTAACACCCTTTAGCACATTAAAAAGCTCTTAACCGCGCTTCATTTTGGCACGAAGATGTTTATACATGTATCGAAGACACCTTATAACTGAGAAGTCAACCCCTCTCTTTAGAGCTTCTACCAATGTGTGGTCAAAAATGCACGAATCGAGTGCTCTGGCAATGTCCAGTGCACATAGAACAATAAAATCCCCGGAACCTTCCACATCTGCAAGAACCGTAAAAAGGGAAAAAAAAGCATGCTTACGACTAAGTTCTTTCTGAAACCCGAACTGATGCGCAGGCGTAGAACACTTTTGGGAAATATCTCTAAGAATAATAGACTCAAATATATTAAAAGTGGTGCTTGAGACGTTTATAGGACGATTCAATCGATAATCATGGAGATCCTTTTTCCCTTTTTTCGGTATAGGTGTAATCTGGCCAATACAAAACTGTTGAGGCACAATACCAGAAGAAATAGACATTTGAAAAAGTAACGAAAGGTGCTGCAACATGTTCAAAGTGTTTAGCAGATATTAAATCAACACCAGCAGAAGATTCTTTCTTAACTTTTTTTTAGATGAAATTCAATATCAGACGGCGTCACTATAAAAGCAGAGCAAATAAAATTAGAAAGCAAACGGTCCAGCTCTTTTTCATATTCACTTTCTGCAACAAGGTCAGGAGACAAAAACTAACTTTTATAATAATCAATCCCGCTTTTTTCTGAAATACTACTGACAGAAGTCCGGTCACTAAGTTTAAAACTTTTACACAAAAGTGAAGGATCACTAGCTATCTTATCGATATTTTTTTGGATCAACATTATTTTGTGGTCTTTAAGGGCTCTTGTGAACTTTCTTTTTGTCTTCAGACACAAATCGTTTATTATACCGGAGCGCGGTTTATCGGTTCCAGATTCTGAGCCATAATTTAGCTGAATTACAATCTGCAACAAGAGTTTCATTTTTAGACCAGTGGGTGATTTCCGTCTTTTTGCGAACGCGTCTAGATGGGACTGCACAATTTTCTGCGCATCAAAGCACGTGGTTGATTTCTGCAAGATTAATCGTAAGCTGTATTTCGATCTCGTACTCACTAATATAAGACCTGCATTTTGAACTAAGTAGGTGAAAAGGAACTTTTATTTTGTTGAGTAACGTATCACAGTCGGACATGAATAACAGATGATCAACGTGACTCCGGTCTTGAACATAAAACCGCTTTTTCTCTTGCGGGGTTTTGTTTTCGACATTGCACTCAGTTGTCGCACAAATAGATAAGGGGTCAGAGTAGTAGCCTTCACGAAGTATAGTGGCTTGTTAGATCGAAAAGGAAGGAACAACATGATCGAGGTTCGAAGTTGAAGAGCTGGGGCCGTCATACTGAATAACAACATTCCTACATGAAATCATGCTGCGAATCTGCATTCCGGCATGCCTGTATACTGAACAACTAGATTTCCAAACACCAGTATTATGAATGTCAGCATTCCTGCATTACTGTATACTGAACAACTAGATTTCCACACTCCAGTATAATAAATATCTGCATTCTAGCATTCCTGCTTGCCTGTATACCTGCTAAACTACATTCCTGCATATTTCATAACTGTATTCCTGCAAATATAGTTAGTGGTTACCAAGCAGGTTTCGAAACTACTTACCAACTACATAACTTTCAAAATTTATGACTGACCTCCATTTTTACTGTACTAAGTAATGCCTGCACATATGGTAAGTACACTTCATATTTATTTTCGGAAATAAATAACTGCCACATGGTATTATTCAAGATTTGGACCTAAATTTGGACTAGATTTGGACCTAAAATCAATATTAAAAAATGTTCCCAAAAAATGAAACATAAAACGAACAGAAATAAAAATTAATAATCACATCAACCATAAAAATGACATATAATCCTGAAACGAGTAGAACTAAAATGAATACTCAAGTCAAATTTAAACAAATTCAAATTACTGCAAGAAGGAGTTTGGCTCCTATTGCCCCCCCCCCAATAACCGTACAATTTATAAGGTCTATCACGTCATTTCTGTTTTACTGAAAACTATATACACTTTGAACTCTATGCTTAAATTGTTCAAAACATCTACGAAAAATAAAAAATGAACAAATTCACTGTAATAATCAGGATGATTGAAAAAAACTAACGAAAGTTAATTGAGTTTTTAATATATAATGATATTGATTCCTGAAAATCTCAGTAATTCAAAATTTTATTTAAAAGTATTTTTTCATATTTTAGTTCTATAATATTGAACAAATATTGATATATTGTTTTTCGTTGAAGCACACATGACGCAATAGATTTTTGAAGGTTTACAGTTACAGGGGGGAGGAGTAGGAGCCAAAATCCTGTTTATTGTAATTTCTATTCATTTTAGATTTGACTTGAGCATTCATTTTAATTTCTAATCTTTTTTATTCATATATATCAGTATCAGCTATCCCTATGGTTGGTGTGATTATTCAGGTTCGTTTCTTTTCGTTTTCGTTTTTGTTTATTCTTTGATAATAATTTCTGGTCATTTTAAGTTTGAATTATTATAAGACTTGGCATTAGAACTTCCAATTTCAAATTGCTGAACCCCCTCTGAAGTTTATACGACCACCTCTTCAATATGAAGTACCTCTGGGAAAAAATTCTAATAATAAAACATAGAAGCCTTATGGCCTTTACAATAGGCAACGCTATAGCGTTGCCGCTGATCTTGTTTTTTTTAGCGGGCTTTTTACTGGCTATCAACACGACAAACTCTATCAGTACCTGCTGATAGGGATTCTTTAATGTCAATAAAACCTGGTCGTTACCATGTGACTGGTCTTTGACTGCTAAATCCATCCAGTAAAGTGTCAAGGCGTCCCGTTGCTCCGACAGGCCTCTTACAGTTTGTTGAAAAGAGAGGCATCGTGCTTAAGATGATTACAGATGACGTATGTTTCAGTTAATTTTTCACCCCCGTTTTTTTTTTCAATTTTGTACCAATTACAATCAAATGCTGCGTAGCCATATATGGAGGTCCATTTCATTATTAAATAAAAAAAAAACAAATTTTTTAAACTGAAAGTAAGGAGCGACATTAAAACTTAAAACGAACAGAAATCATTCCGTATATGAAAGGGGCTGTCCCCTCCTCAACGCCTTGCTCTTTACGCTAAAGTTTGACTCTGTCTCACAACTTTATTTTTTAAAACAATAAAAAACTTTAGCGTAAAGAGCGAGGCGTTGAGGAGGGACAGCCCTTTCATATACGGAATAATTTCTGTTCGTTTTAAGCTTTAATGTCGTTCCTTACTTTCAGTTTAAAAAACTTGTTTTTTTATTTAATTTCTGATCGTTTTTTAGTTAATGCAGCTTTTATTTTGGCTCACCGTCATTGAATAAGTAAACAAAATTTGCATA
Organism: Artemia sp. Qi Xiang Cuo; assembly: GCF_049724085.1. NCBI lineage: Eukaryota > Metazoa > Arthropoda > Branchiopoda > Anostraca > Artemiidae > Artemia > Artemia sp. Qi Xiang Cuo. Next base: position 14,484,922 of record NC_142813.1, on the reverse strand, counting down.
AAAATTTTACTTTTCTTTTGCTAAATGGCTCTCTCTAAATTTGGTTCTGACGTAAGTTACAAATTAACTTGCGTAACGAACTTCTATATTCGTATATTTTTCCTTCACATTGAATTTTGGCTTTCCGTTCTCCCCTTCACATTGGATTCCGTAAGGCTTCCGTAAGGCTCATAACCCTCCGTAAGACCTTACGTTATCATACCCGTAAGTCGAAACGCAATGCTAGAGCTCTGACGGAAAAAGTTCAACATATTTCAACTTTTTACGTTTACGTTTAAGCAAAATGTCACTTAGAAGAGTAAATATTTGAGTTTGTACAAGCTAGAAAGTGTATATAGCTCAAAGGACCCTGTTTTCAAGGATAAGCAGTTTAAACTAAATTCTTTGGAAAATTTGAGCCCAAGTTTTTTCATCAGCAGGAAAGAATGCAGTAAGTCTAGACTTTCTTTATTTGTAGGCCCAGGATAGGCTATGCTTTGATAAATCTTGCTATTTTTTTCAATTCTATTTGGGTTTGAAGTTAAAATAAAGCCTGTTGTGGTACAATTGATCACTTAAAATGATATTTAGGAGATTAGTTTTGTTACAACTCAGGATTTACAATGTTTTTTATGAGCTTGATGTGAGTATAAATTTAGATTAAGATCTAACCTACTTTGGTATAATTAAATAGACAGCAAGGGACATCAAAATAATGAATAAATTGGGTTGGTCAGGATGTTGTGAAACTAGGTCAAATTAGCTTGACCTAGTTTCACAACATCCTGATTTTGAGTAAAAAAAATGATAATTCTTTCCTTTTTTTTTTATTAGTTTCAGAGCAAATATATAGGGAACAACACTGTAAAGTTAAAAAAATGGACCTTTTTGATGAAAAAACTATTGAGTTTTCTTGCTTGTAGAAGCAAGAAAATATTTGTATAGCTCTAAAGATCCTTCTTTCAAGGATAGACCATTAAAACTAAACTCTTGGGAAAGTCTAAGCAATAGCTTTGCCTTGGCTGGAAAGAATGTTCATGGTAAGTCTTGTTGTGTCTTTTTTTTATTTGTATCCCTAGGCTAGGATAAGCTTTGATAAACTTTCAGCACTCTGAAAGCAATGCTATGAAAAATGTACTCAGTTATTTTTCTACAAAGACCTGAGTAAAAACTAGCCTAGCTCAATCTGATCTAGGTATGGTAAGGTATTTTAACCTTTGAATGTCTTGATAAATGCTCTTTGGCTGTGCCTTTTCAGCACTAAACCAATTATTGGAACTATGATTCTCAAATGAAAGAGATTTAAGATCATAGAGAAAAAAAAAATAAAGACTTTAAAATAATATGTTTGGTTATGTAGTAGTTTTATAAGGGCTTCCTTAGGGATATATCCAGGATCATTAAGAAAAGACAAGTTGCATTGTCAGAAACACAAACATGATATATGAAAAGAACATAAAACAAGGAATCCAAAAATATGTTTTAAGTCTATTAAACTGTTTTCTCCTATCAAACTACTGATCTATAATGCTAATTTGTATCCTTGGCTTCTGTTATTTTTCATGATTGGATTCATTATGGTCTATTTGAGGCTAAATATTTTTTCTTCAAATGATAAAATTGTACAATATGACCTTAAATTTTGATTGGAAATAAGTACAAAAGCATTACAAGCCAAAATAATCTTTATAGCCTAGGCAATAGGCTATATATTTTAATTTTACAACAACACTTTAGTTACATTTCTAACATGTGGAATTTGTATTTAAAAATAGTTTTTAATTTTAGAAGTGGTTTAACTTTTTTGAGTGAATTCACTCCAAACAGCATATTAACAGTAGGCTACGGTAATTCTATGTGTTGTATCTAAATACATTTAGATGGATTTGTTGACCCAGAAAGATAGGTCTGTATCAACTAAGAAACTTTAGTAAGAATATAAATAAATGATGAAACCATTTTGTACAAAGATTTGAATAGCACAGTTAGATTATCTTTCTTATCGACACAGTTTTTGAATTATAGGAGGATATGCTGAGAGTAGTAATATATTTTTCCTCTTTCCTTGTATTGTTCCACTTACTGTTGGCATAATTTCTGTGTTTAATATTGTGACAAAATTAATAAAAGTGCATTTGGTAAAGTCTGAAAGTAATGGTAAACAAATTAAAATGTACTCAGTTATTTTTCTACTAAGAGCTGAATAAAAACCAGATTAATCAGACCTAGGTATTCTACCCTTTGAATGTCTTCGATAAATGCTCTTTTGCTCTGCCTTTTCAGAACTAAACCAATTATTGGAACAATTATCTTCAAATGTAGGAGATTTAAGATCATAGAAAAAAAACTACTTAATACGAAATTTATAAGGGATATCTAATGGATATATCCAAGACCATTAAGGGAAGATAAGGGGCATTGTAAGAAACACCAACATGATATATGAAAAGGACATACAACATGGAATTTCCAAATAATTTTTTTAAGTTTATTAAGCTGTGTTTTCTTGTCAAGCTAGTAATCTATAGTGCTACCTTGCATCCTACTGCCATTTTCCATGATTGGGTCCAAGATGAGCTATTTAAGGCTAATTGTTTTTTCTTAAAATGATAAAATTGTACATTATGAGCTAAATTTTGATTGGAAACAAGTACAAAAGCATTGCAAGCCAAAATAATCTGACAAGTTTTGTTTATAGCCTAGGCAATAGACTATATATATTAATTTTACAGCAATACTTATATTTACATTTCCAACATGCGAAACTTGCATTTAAAAATAGTCTTTCATTTTAGAAGTCGTTTAACTATTTGTGAGAGAATTCACTAAAAAGAGCATATTCACAGTAGGCTGCAGTAATTCTTTCTGTGGTATCTCAATAAATTTAGATGGGTTTTTCGACCCAGATAGCCTATGTCAATTACCAAATTTAGTAAGTACATAAATAAATGATAAAATAATTTAGTACAAAGATTTGACTGTTGCAGTTGGATTATCCTTATTATCAACAAAGTTTTAAAATTATAGCAGGATATATTATATTCTTAAAAAATTGTGATAATTTACTTCTCCTATCTATCTCCCTATTTTCAGATATACTGAGAGTAGTAATATCTTTTTCCTCTGTTCTTTTATTTTTCCACTTGCTGTTGGCATAATTTTCGTGTTTAATATTGTGAAGACAGTAATAAAGGTGCATTTGGTAAAGTATGCAGAGCCTATTGGGATATGTACCTTTGTCTAAGAGCCTAAAAGAGATGTGGATATCCTTGTATCTGCTTTTTTCCCTTTTTCTGTATAGAAACTGAATTTTGACTGAATTAGGATGGCTGGGCTCAAATTTTGAGCCCAGCCAGCCCAAGGATAAGTTATCTTCCTGCTTTTAACAAGTTTACCCCCTGCTTTTAACAAGAAACAAGCATCTTGCTCTTATTTCCAAAACAAATAGATTTTTTGTAAGCTACCCCAGTAAGGCTTGGTTTAACTATCTTCAAGGACAGTTGATATAGATATTACTTCAGTTAGTACAGTAACAAATGTTTTGTTTTTGAATATAGGCAAAGTGCTTGTTTCAAAAAATTAAATTCGAGACACAGTAAGTTTTCCTTCTTTTCCAATTGAACCTTGACTTTCTATGGTCTAGAAAATACTTATTTTGGTGCTCCATAGAATTTATTAGCTATGAAGTTCTTACTAGAATTTTCCTTGAAAATAAGAATCTGCAATGGATTTCATTGAATATAAAGCCATTATAATATACTAGGCGTGAGAAAGCCTAAGGAATGTCCCTGTTCCTACCTGACCTTAATTATTACTATCATCGAGCAATGGCCAGTGAACACAAAAGGAACCCTGTTAATTTTTTTAGAGTTTTATTTAGAGTTTTAGTTTAGTTTTAGTTAAGAGTTTAGAGTTTTACCTTAGCGTATTAGATTGTAGTTGGTTTTATATTGGAATTTTATGTTAGTTATTTACTTTTAAAGACTTTAGAGTTTAGCTTAGATTTAATGTTTAGAGATCCTCTTATAGTTGATGTTCATTTAAGTTTTATCGATGTGCCCTGAGTTCTAGATCTTTGTATTATATTTGAGTTTTTGTTAGAGTTCTAGTTTAGTTTAATTTTAGTTCACAGTTTAGAGTTTTACCTAAGAGTCTTAGCTTAGAGTTTTTGTTATAGTTCTAGTTTTGTTTAGTTTTAGTTAAGAGTTTGTTGTTTTACCTTTGAGTTTCAGTTAGAGTTCTAGTTTAGTTTTAGTTAAGAGTTTGGTGTTTTACCTTAGAGTCTTAGTTTAGAGTTTGAGTAAGAGTTCTAGTTTAGTTTAGTTTTAGGTTTGATTAGAGAGTTTTAGCCCAGAGATTCAGCTAAAAGTTTTGTTAGAGTTCTAGTTTATCACTGTTTTAATTTATAGTTTATAGTTTTAGAGTAATGCCTTATCATAGAGTTTTAGTTATATTTCTAGTTTAGTTTAGTATTATATACTAGCTTAGAGCTTAACATTTTATAATTAGCTTAGAGTTTTAGTTATCGTTATATTTTATTTTAGTGACATTTAATAATTTAGAGTTTTAGATTAGATTCATATCTTAGAGTTTTACTTAAAGTTGTAGTTTGGTTAAGTTTTAGTTAAGAGTTTCGAGTTTTTGCTTAGTGTCTTAGCTTAGAGTTTTTGTTAGAGTTCTAGTTTAGTTTAATTTTAGTTAAGAGTTTCGAGTTTTAGCTTAGAGTCTTAGCTTAGAGTTTTTGTTAGAGTTCTAGTTTAGTTTAGTTATAGTTAAGAATTTAGAGTTTTAGCTTAGAGTCATAGCTTAGAGTTTTAGTTAAGGTTATAGTTTAGTTAAGTTATAGTTAAGAGTTTAGAGTTTTACCTTAGAGTCATTGCTTAGCGTTTTAGTTAGAGTTCTAGTTTAGTTTAGTTATAGTTAAGAATTTAGAGTTTTAGCTTAGAGTCATAGCTTAGAGTTTTAGTTAAAGCTATAGTTTAGTTAAGTTATAGTTAAGAGTCTCGAGTTTTAGCTGAGAGTCATAGCTTAGAGTTTTTGTTAGAGTTCTAATTTAGTTTAGTTTTAGTTAAGAGTTTGGTGTTTTACCTTTGAGTTTCAGTTAGAGTTCTAGTTTAGTTTAGTTTTAGTTAAGAGTTTGGTGTTTTACCTTAGAGTCTTAGCTTAGAGTTTTAGTTAGAGTTCTAGTTCAGTTTAGTTTTAGTTAAGAGGTTAGAGTTTTACCTTAGGGTCTTAATTTAGAGTTTTAGTTAGAGTTCTAGTTTAGTTTAATTTTAGTTAAGAGTTTAGAGTTTTTAGCTTAGAGTCTTAGCTTAGAGTTTATGTTAGAGTTCTAGTTTAGTTTAGTTTTAGTTAAGAGTTTATAGTTTTATCTTATAGTCCTAGATTAGAGTTTTTGTTGAAGCTCTATTTTATTTTTTTTTTATTTCATAGTTTAGTGTTTTAGATTAGAGTCTTATCTTAGAGTTTTTCTTAGAGTTCAAGTTTATTTTAGAAATAGTTAAGATTTTATAGTTTTAGCTTAGAGTATTAGCTTAGAGTTTTTGTTAGAGTTCTAGTTTAGTTATAGTTAAGAGTTTGGAGTTTCACCTTAGAGACTTAGCTTAGAGTTTTAGTTTATATTATTTTTATATAAGAGTTTAGATTTTTTTAGTTTAGAGTCTTAGATTAGATTTTTTGTTATAGTTCTAGTTTAGTTTAGTTTTAGTTAATAGTTTAGAGTTTTTAGCTTAGAGTCTTATCTTAGAGTTTTTGTTAGAGATCTAGTTTATTTTAGTTTTAATTAAGAGTTTTACCATAGAGTCTTAGCTTAGAGTTTTAGTTAGAGATGAAGTTTAGTATAGTTACAGTTAAGAATTTAGAGTTTTAGCTTAGAGTTTTAGTTAAAGTTGTAGTTCGGTTAAGTTTTACTTAAGAGTTTGGTGTTTTACCTTAGAGTCTTAGCTTAGAGTTTTAGTTAGAGTTCTAGTTTAGTTTTATTTAAGAGTTTAGAGTTTTTTAGCTTAGAGTCTTAGCTTATAGTTTTAGTTAGAGTTCTAGTTTAGTTTAGTTTTACTTAAGAGTTTAGAGTTTTTAGCTTAGAGTCTTAGCTTAGAGTATTTGTTGAAGCTCTAGTTTAGTTAAGTTATAGTTAAGAGTTTAGAGTTTAAGCTTAGAGTCTTAGATTAGAGTTTATGTTGGAGTTGAAGTTTAGTTTAGTAATAGTTAAGAGTTTAGAGTTTTAGCTCAGAGTCTTAGCTTAGAGTTTTTGTTAGAGTTCTAGTTTAGTTTAGTTATAGTTAAGAGTTTGGAGTTTTACCTTAGAGACTTAGCTTAGAGTTTTAATTTAGTTTAGTTTTAGTTAAGAGTTTAAAGTTTTAGCTTAGAGTCTTATCTTAGAGTTTTTGTTAGAGTTCTAGTTTAGTTTAGTTTTAGTTAAGAGTTTATAGTTTGTATCTTAGTGTCTTATTTTAGAGTTTGTGTTGAAGTTCTAGTTTAGTTTAGTTTTAGTTTAGAGTTTTATATTAGACTTATAGTTTTTATTAGATTTCTGGTTTAATTTAGTTTTAGTTAATAGTTTATAGTTGTAGATTAGAGTCTTAGCTTAGAATTATAGTTAGAGTTGAAGTTTACTTTAGTTATAATTAATAATTTAGAGTTTTTAGCTTAGAGTCGTAGTTTAGAGTTTTTGTTGGAGTTGTAGTTTAGTTTAGTTAAGAGTTTAGAGTTTTATCATAGAGTCATAGCTTAGAATTATAGTTAGAGTTGAAGTTTAGTTTAGTTAAAATTAAGAATTTAGAGTTTTTAGCTTAGAGTCTTAGCTTAGAGTTTTAGTTAGAGTTGAAGTTTAGTTTAGTTTTAGTTAAGAGTTTAGAGTTTTATCTTAGAGTCTTAGCTTAGAGTTTTAGTTAGAGTTAAAGTTTACTTTAGTTTTAGTTAACAGTTTAGACTTTTAGCTTAGAGTCTTAGCTTAGAGTTTTTGTTAGAGTTCTAGTTTAGTTTAGTAATAGTTAAGAGTTTAGTTTTTAGCTTAGAGTCTTAGCTTATAGTTTTTGTTGAAATTCTAGTTTAGTTTACTTTTAGTTAAGAGTTTTAGCTTAGAGTTTTAGTTAGAGTTGAAGTTTAGTTTAGTTATAGTTAAGAATTTAGAGTTTAGCTTAAGAGTCATAGCTTAGAGTTTTTGTTAGAGTTTTAGTTTAGTTTAGTTTTAGTTAAGAGTTTATAGTTTTTAGCTTAGAGTCTTAGCTTAGAGTTTTTATTGATGCTCTAGTTTAGTTTAATTTTAGTTAAGAGTTTAGAGTTTTATCTTAGAGTCTTAGCTTAGAATTTTTGTTAGAGTTGAAGTTTAGTTTAGTTATAGTTAAGAATTTAGAGTCTTAGCTTAGAGTCTTAGCTTAGAGTTTTTGTTAGAGTTCGAGTTTAATTTAGTTATAATTAAAAGTTCGGAGTTTTACCTTAGAGACTTAGCTTAGAGTTTTAGTTTAGTTTAGTTTTAGTTAAAAGTTTAGAGTTTTTTTAGCTTAGAGTCTTAGCTTAGAGTTTTTGTTAGAGTTCTAGTTTAGTTTAGTTTTAATTAACAGTTTAGAGTTTTTAGCTTAAACTCTTAGCTTAGAGTTTTAGTTAGAGATGAAGTTTAGTTTAGTTAAAGTTAATAGTTTCGAGTTTTAGCTTGGAGTCATAGCTTAGTGTTTTACTGAAAGTTTTAGTTTAGCTAAGTTTTAGTTAAGACTTTCAAGTTTTAGCTTAGAGTCTTAGCTTAGAGTTTTTGTTAGAGTTCTAGTTTAGTTTAATTTTAGTTAAGAGTTTAGAGTTTTACCTTAGAGTCTTAGCTTAGAGTTTTTGTTAGAGTTCTAGTTTAGTTTAGTTTTAGTTAAGAGTTTGTTGTTTTAGCTTTGAGTTTCAGTTAGAGTTCTAGTTTAGTTTTAGTTAAGAGTTTGGTGTTTTACCTTAGAGTCTTAGCTTAGAGTTTTAGTTAGAGTTCTAGTTTAGTTTTAGTTAAGAGTTTAGAGTTTTAGCTTAGAGTTTTAGCTTAGAGTTTTGTTAGAGTTCTAGTTTATTTTAGTTTTAGTTAATAGTTTAGAGTTTTTAGCTTAGAGTATTAGCTTATAGTTTTATTTATAGTTCTAGTTTAGTTTAGTTTTATTTAAGAGTTTAGAGTTTTACCATAGAGTCTTAGCTTATAGTTTTAGTTAGAGTTGAAGTTTAGTTTAGTGACAGTTAAGAATTTAGAGTTTTAGCTTAGAGTCATAGCTTAGAGTTTTACTTAAAGTTTTAGTTTGGTTAAGTTTTAGTTAAGAGTTTCGAGTTTTTGCTTAGTGTCTTAGCTTAGAGTTTTTGTTAGAGTTCTAGTTTAGTTTAATTTTAGTTAAGAGTTTCGAGTTTTACCTTAAAGTCTTAGCTTAGAGTTTTTGTTAGAGTTCTAGTTTAGTTTAGTAATAGTTAAGAGTTTAGAGTTTTAGCCTTGAGTCATAGCTTAGAGTTTTTGTTAGAGCTAAAGTTTAGTATAGTTATAGTTAAGAATTTTAAGTTTTACCTTAGAGTCATTGCTTAGAGTTTTAGTTAGAGTTCTATTTTAGTTTAGTTTTATTCAAGAATTTAGAGTTTTAGCTTAGAGCCATAGCTTAGAGTTTTAGTTAAAGTTATAATTTAGTTAAGTTATAGTTAAGAGTCTCGAGTTTTAGCTGAGAGTCATAGCTTAGAGTTTCTGTTAGAGTTCTAATTTAGTTTAGTTTTAGTTAAGAGTTTGGTGTTTTACCTTTGAGTTTCAGTTAGAGTTCTAGTTTAGTTTAGTTTTAGTTAAGAGTTTGGTGTTTTACCTTAGAGTCTTAGCTTAGAGTTTTAGTTAGAGTTGTAGTTCAGTTTAGTTTTAGTTAAGAGGTTAGAGTTTTACCTTAGGGTCTTAATTTAGAGTTTTAGTTAGAGTTCTAGTTTAGTTTAGTTTTAGTTAAGAGTTTAGAGTTATTAGCTTAGAGTCATAGCTTAGAGTTTTTGTTAGAGTTCTAGTTTAGTTTAGTTTTAGTTAAGAGTTTAGAGTTTTTAGATTATAGTCTTAGTTTAGAGTTTTTTGTTGAAGTTCTAGTTTAGTTTAGTTTTAGTTAATCGTTTAGAGTTTTAGCTTAGAGTCTTAGCTTAGAGTTTTTGTTATAGTTGAATTTTAGTTTAGAAATAGTTAAGATTTTAGAGTTTTAGCTTAGAGTCTTAGCTTAAAGTTTTTTTTATAGTTCTAGTTTAGTTATAGTTAAGAGTTTTGAGTTTTACCTTAGAGACTTAGCTTAGAGTTTTAGTTTAGTTTATTTTTAGCTAAGAGTT
>NC_142813.1:14432248-14475155 GCF_049724085.1 Artemia sp. Qi Xiang Cuo | reverse complement strand
AAAATAACATCCAAGTGTCATTCTCTGCTGTCTGCATCTTCTGATTCCATGAGGGACCTAACACCAAGCACCATGGACTAGGTCGCCCTTGCCCATCTTTACTATGCCATTAACCTCACTGGCTGACATTATTATCCAGCTCTTTTTATTTATTTTTTTGTCTTTGTCAAATCAGTCTCTTTTTATTTAAAAACACAAAATAATGGGTCCCAATATTTTTTCGACATGAAGCAGGCAAAATATAACCAAACCAGCAATGTAACTTCTGTGTCTATTTCCCCCTTGTCTGCTTTATTGGAGTTGATTGACATAAATTGATTTTTTGGATTTGATACTAAATGCAGTTGGATATTAAATAATCTGGATATCGCTTGGATATTATATAACCAAAATAGTTACTAGATAGATAAGTGAAATAAATTATAACAAGCAAAATTAAAACCTGCCAAATCAAATATAAACCAAAATGTTCAGCAGTGATATTATATGCTTAATTAATTTGAGACTAATCATAAAATAGTTAAATAATTTTATACTCTCAAAACAAAGGGAGCCTGAACAATGAATTTTTTGAATCTGCATAATCAAATAAGGGAGGATCAAGTCTGTCTAGAAAGTTGACGACCCCTTTTACTTTTCTTGCTTGACAGATTTATGGATACAAGACTAGCCTGACCTATAGATAGAATCACCACTCGGATAGGTTTTTTTTTCTCATGTTCAAACAGTTTTGAGCAGAATCACAAAATATCCAGCTGTTCACCATAGACAAACATTTGAATTAGTTCTGGTACATGTGTTATAAGACCCAGAAAATTGAAACATCAAATGGTTGTAATGAGATAAAAAATTTCAACTCCAACAATCACAGACAAGTATTTTAACATAGAAAATACAATTTAACTTTACAATTTAAGGCAGAAGTTCAAACCCTAGAAACCATCAAAACAAGCAATTTTAATATTAAGCAATTTCAACACTGCAAAAGAGAATACAATCTCAGTTTCCATTTCAGTGCCTCGTGTGTGTTGCAAAACTGACAAAAAAAAAACATCTACAAGTCCCATATAAGATTACTTGTCAGATTTTACACTCAATGCATTGTAACCTATCAAGGCTGTCCAGTATATTTATAGAAAGCCTTTTGCATTAAGTAAAATTGCTTGTTAGATTTTTGCAATGTTCATTGCAAAAAAATGCATCTATTTGTCAGTTTCTTTTGCAACAATCTTCTAAAGTTGCAATCGTAGTTGTTTCTTTATTCCACCAAAAAAAGTTGCTTGCTAATTTTACCATGTTTTACTTAACTTGCTTTCTCTGTCTGTCTGTTGGTTGCCAAAATTTGAGATGCTTATTTTGACTCCTTCCTCTCATCTGATTTGGCTCATTCTGATATATTTGAAACTCAAAAATAATTAATTAAACAACAATTTAGTCACAATTTAATGATAATAATCAAATCATGATAAAAGTATTTGGACTAGCATTCTTGCCTTTAAGCTGTTTTCACATACAAGCAGAGATGACAAAGAAAACAAAGATTTCATAATAAAAACTGATACAAATTAATTTACATAACATAAATTAGATACAAATAACATAAATTTCAGTTCAGTATCCACAAGTTGAATGTCCCACTAGAGATTAATGAAAATTATAAAGGAAAAGATTCTTTGTCCTCTTTTTAAGTGTAGTGGTCTATGAATACTAGAATTCACAAAGACTAATTGAATGGCAATCAGTGGTGTAGCCCCAGCATTTTATTGGTGGAAGAGGGGCAAGAGTGGTCCATATTTCGATTGTCAAGGAGCAAGGGTTATATAATAATTGTTTTCTCCTAAATATTGGGGGGGGGGCAACTGCCACCTCTTGAACCTACCCCCTAAACAACGCCCCTGTGACAATCAATGTTTTGGAAAATTGTCCTCCTTGAAATTTTAGGGTCGTCTCAGTTCAGCCTGATAAAAGGTTAAGTATCCTGTCCAGATTCACATGATGCTTTTCTTTTTTATTTCCTGTAAATGTTTCTTTTATGAAATGGTTTAATTTTTTGTGGTTTTAATATAATATGTATTGAAGAACTAAGTAGCCCCAATTTACACAATTTAAGACCAAAAAGAGTGAAATAGATACTTTCAAAAAACCGAATTTTACAAATGGACTAAAAAGGGGAAAATTAAATTTTAAGCTTATTAAATTTCAATATATACCTACTCATTTAGATATTGAAGGAAACGAAAAAGCAGACAAGATAGCTAAGCGAGGATTAAAAAGCCAAAATGAAACCAGTTAAACCTCTAATTATAAGGGATATAACTAGATTAAAACTGAAAACATTCAAGGTTCAAATAGAGATTAAAATCTCTATTCTAATTAAGGCGACCAAACTTATGGCCCTTTCCAACCTGGATGCAATCAGTCTGGTTTCATCTCCTGTGTACACATACAGCTAAACTCAACCACAATTTTTTTCATATAAAAATAAAGCAGGCAAATGGAGAAGGTACCAGTAGCCCATTTTGTAGGTACTGTAAGCACACAGAAGAAACCTCTGAGCACATATCATTTAATTGTAAAACATTGGAAAGGAAACAAACCAATTTCTTCAATTTGCAAACTAAACTAGAACTGAAATCAAACCCACTGAATGATATAGAAACTTTAAAACAATCTTCAAAAAGAGGTTTTTCATACATGCTTTTAACCTGTTATTGGAACTAAACCTTCAACACCATATATAGTTGGTCAAAATGGACTGACTTTACTGAATTGGATAATCCATTCTATGATGTTGCCACATATTTTTATCTAATTAGCTGATTTACCATCTTTACATATTCATCCATATTTTGTATATTTAATTTGATAAGCAGTGTTTACAACAATAGTATTACAGCATTTACTATAATGGTAACATATTGTTTATTATACAAGAAAAACTATGTAGTAAGGCAATATCTCATTCAGCCACAATTGAATTGTCCCAAAAAGAGGATTACAAATTTATTGTGAGAAAAGAAGAACAAACCAAAGATTCAGACATTGCCAACCCAAGAGGGGCAAATGATCTGATTTTCCTGACACATGGCTCAATTGCCTACAGTTAATTGATTGATTTATAAGAAGAATCTTATATTCAAATTCCCGAATTCAACTTGTGTGATAACTTGGATAACCCTGAATGATGTAGAGGAGTTACAATATATGAGAAATATTATTCGTGAGGACATTGAAAGCCAGAAAAGTCTGCTTAACATTGTGGCATATGGAATACCAGAATCGTGTGAAGAAGCTGCTGACATCCAAATGTATATTCAGGACCCTCTTGCCAAATCATACAACCTGCCATCTGTCAAGGTCCTGAAACTACAGCAACTTGGAAACAATTCTCCAAAACCAAGTGACCGCCCTAGGCCTGTTCTTTTCCTCACAGACAGTTACAGGAGATTTTAACTAAATCAAGAGAGCTGAAGGAGAACGTGCAGCTTCACTTTGATTGCACAAAGTCAGAAAGAGAAAAGCAAAAACTGAATCAGGCTTCAAAAAACGGGAGAGAAATGGAGCATTGACTCTATTATCCACTGAAATAAGCCAAACTGTAAATAGTTTGTTTTCTAGTAGTATTAGTATTGATGATGATATTACTGATACTTTCCATTCTTGCTCAAGCTCAACAAATTCAAGTTATAAAAGTTTACCAAAAGCAATACACAGTAACAACCCAGTCAGTGGAAAGAAAGTGTTGAAACTGTTTTACACAAACATTGATACATTAACAAACAAGCTTCTGGAACTGAAATTGGCAGCCACCAATGAAGATTATGATATACTGTGTATTTTTGAACTAACCCCCAAGAACTCAAGCAACCCACTGGCAGAAAACCATATCAGGATACCTGGATATTGCCTGTTCTCTAATTTGTCTATTAACCCCAGGAGAGGCATTGCCATCTACACAAAGGAAGGAATACAGGTTAGAGATTTATCTTTCAATCATGAGTATTCCCCTTGGGTTGAGTGTTTTTTTCAGTATTATTAATGACGGAAAACCATTACTGATAGGTTGTATATATATAGAAGCCCGAGGTATCCAGATGCCCATGCATCTTACCAAGCTCTAATTCAGTTGGCTGAACAAGCATCCAATAATGATAATCAGGACTTAATTCTTCTTGGAGACCCAAATCTACCAGATGTCAAATGGGTTGAGAGAATGGGTTATCAACAAAGCTCCGATGTCGGTAACCCATTTGTTGAATACTTGGGTAGCAATAGCTTATATTAGGTAATAAACGCCATCCCTTCTAGATTTGACAATCACTAGCAACCCAGGATTGTTAGTGAACACTGAGTTCCTCCCCCCTATTGGTGCCAACGACCATGTCTGTATAAGCCATGACTTGCTGCTTAGTCAACAAAAAAACAATTGCACTAAACGAACTTGCACTAACTACAGCAAAATCAGGGAGTACAGGCAGTAGAATGGGACCAAGTGATTGTCAAGGGAGACATTGAGCTAGCCTGGCAAAATTTTAAGAATACTCTGCTCCAAGCTGAGAGGACATGTGATTCATTTTCATTGGTGAAGGCACCAAAAACACTGCCACACCTGAGCCGGCCTATTAAAAGGGCTATGAACTGTAAGAAGAAAGCTTTTTCAAAATATAAGAGATGCAAATGCACACACCACTGGGATCGTTTTGCAAGAGCAAGGAATAAACTGAGGCAACTGACTACACACTTCATAGCTGACTATGAAGATAACTTGGCATTAAACATCAAAGACAACACAAAGAGGTTCTGGAGATACATATCTGCTAAAGATAAGAGTAGACAAACTATGCCATTCCTGCTCAACTCTGAAGGAAAAAGCTGGAAGATCCGGAGGACATCACAAACTTGCTGAACAACACATTTGCATCCAATTTCACAGTGGACCCCTTTGACAAGCCACCATCCCCTGCCCCCAGGATGGTCGAGCACCCTATGCCAAAAATTACATCACAATGGACAAGATTAAGAAAAGGCTGAGTAAACTAGACCCCAACAAAGCTAAAGGTCTAGATGGTATACATCCCAGGCCCCTTAAAGAACTTGGAGATATAGTAGCAGAGCCGCTCTGTTTGCTATTCAAGCTGTCTCTTCAAACTAGTAGCCTACCTGCAGATTGGTGGACAGCCATAATTACTCCAATATCCAAGAAAGGATCTAGAACCCAGCCTGAAAACTATCAACCAATTAGCCTGACCTCAGCTGAGGCCAAACTTATTGAAGGGACAATTATGCAATTACAGCGCATATGACCAAGAATGGCTTTCTTTTTGGTGGTCAGCATGGCTTCAGGAAAGGCATGTCTATCAAAACAAATCTTATACTAGCTTATGAATCTGTAACTGATCTGCTGGAGCAGGGTTTCCCAGTTGATGTGTTCCTACTGGATCAGGCTAATGCCTTTGATAAATTGTCGCACTGCTACCTGATGATCAAGCTGTCAGTATATCAGATAGACAATGATGTTGCCCAATGGATTCAAAGCTTCTTATCCAACAGAACCCAGATTGTTGTTGTATATGATGAAAGAGGTGACCTCATGTATTCCACACCAGTTCACGGTAAGAGTGGTGTCCCCCATCGGACCAAACTAGGCCCAACACTGTTTAACCATTGCATAAATGATGTTCCTGAGGTGGTCAAGAAAGGCTTGGTACTGTATGCAGACGATTCCAAACTCTTTAGTCCAGCAGCTTCTATAGAAAATTGCTCCTCTCTGCAAGAAGATCTCAACAACCTCTGTCTGTGGGCAACAACCTCGATGCTTGAGTTCAACCCACACAAATGCAAAGTCCTTCATCTTGGTCCAAACAATCCCCATCATAGTTATGACATGATTGACTCTGCAGGTGCTAATATGCCCATTCAGAGTGCCAAGGAAGAGTGAGATCTTGGGGTATTAATTGACAATAAGCTTAAGTTTCATAGTCACTGTCAGAGCCAAGCAGCTAAGGCAAACGAGGTCCTTGGTTTGATCAAGCGTTCAGTAACAAGCCATCAACCAAGAATTATCAAGAAGCTTTACACAGCCCTTGTTTGTCCCCATCTTGAGTTTGGTATGTTGGTTGCCAACCCCCACTTTAAGTGTGACATGGAGATTCTTGAGAAGATCCAGCGTAGAGCAACCAAGCCTTTTGCAAAAAAACAAATCTCCTACAAGCAACAACTAGAAAAGCTTGACCTACCTACCCTAATGTACTGTAGAGAGAGAGAGATGTCATCCTTGCATTTAAGATGATGACCAGTGACATCATCAAGCCCGTTTTTGATCACAATGAATACACCAGACCACAAGGAAATCCCATAAAACTGCATCATAAATTTAGCAGAAAGCATGAGAAGTTCAACTTTTTCACCAATTGCATTGTTCCACTGTGGAATTCACTTAGCAAATCTACCAAGTTGGCCAGATCAGTTGATAGCTTCAAGGTTGGTGTTGACCATGATTGGAGTGGCAAGTCATTGAAGACACATTGGGACAAACCAGCATCATGGAGTAGAATCTATTAGATGCCACAGCCCCCTTTAACCCCCAAGTACACCCAGCCACGAAAATATATAGTGAAGCCAACAACAAAACCAAACTGTCCTGTAAATATGAAAATTGTGTTAATTGTCCTGCTGTTATGAACTGTTGTCCTGTGTATGTGTAAATAGTGATAATCCAACTATGACATGAAGATTATCAAGTCAACGTTACCTGGCCGCATCTACAGGTTCTTCAACCTTAGTTGCTAGAAAATACAATTTAAGATAACATAGTGTGGAACTAGACTGAAGGCTAAAACCATGAATTACCCTCTTATTCATTCCACTAGTAGCTGGGTTGGAAATCATTGTTTAAATGTCCACATTGGATCTGAATTGTTTATGATAGGTGTATTTTATTGTCCATCCACCCCTGATCAATTTATTTCACACTACATCTATATGTAATCTGTTGCCCAAAATTAATTCCCATGAGGATTCAAATGTTTTCTGTTTGGAGATTTTAACTTGCCTGATGTTGATTGGGTTGAAGGCTAGAGCTCCCCCCTCCCTGAAAGTAGTCCATCCTGTGTCACTACATTTTCCCCTGTCAACAATCCATTGATACAGATTCTAGACCAGCCAACAAGATTTAGGCACCAACAGCAACCTTCCTTGCTTGACTTAGTTGTAACAAATGGTCCTGAAAGAGGTCTCTCTATGTCTTACCATCCTGCTCTTGGAAGCAGCGACCATGTCTGCATTGTTACTAAGATACAGATAAATAATGAGAGGAAGAATAAGATAAAGAAACTGTTCATGGATTATGGACAGATAAGGCAGGACATAGCCAAGGTCAAATGGGAGGATGTTGTTTTAAGTGGGAACATTGACAGAAGCTGGGAAACATTCAAGTTAACTGTTTTATATGCTAAAAAGAGCAACACCAACAAGAATTGGTCTTTCCCACTTAAAACACTTTCATACCTGCCACAGGAAGTAAAAAGAGCAATGAGGAAAAAGAAAAGAGCTTCAACCAAGTCTGTAAAATGTAAATGTGATAACCACCATGGCATGTTAAAGAAACATAGAAACATGATAAGAAATTTGACTTTGAAGGTTGAGAGGGACCATGAAGAGGTGATTGCAGAGGACTCTATAAACTAAACCCAAAGATGTGGATACTTGACCAGACAGCCTACACCTAACACTGTTAAAAGATACAGCTGAATACATTGCCAAACTGATTACTACAATGTTTGAGATAAACCCCACTTCCAAATGATTAGAAGCTGGCTAATTATAAGCCAACACACAAGAAAGGGGGTCATCAAGTCATATAATTTTGGGACTAGACTCTAAAATATTGGTCTAACAGTGGATGTTATATTGTTCAACCAAGCCAAAGCCTTAGAAAAAGTTCAACACCAACTACTAACTTTGAAATAAAAGGCATATTAAGTGCATGAAGATATTGTACATGGATAGAAGCCTTTCTAACTGGCAGGACTCAAAGGTGTTGGTGTATAACTGCAATGGCAATGCTGCCTTTTCTGAACTGCAACCAGTCAAGAGTGGAGTACCTCAGGGGACCATCCTGGGTTATAATTATTTGGCATGTACATCAACAACTGTACAACCAGCTTGAAGACTCCTTTAACACTATATGCAGATGATAGCCAGCTTTTAGGACTTTAATGTGTTAATATTTATTTATTTTCCCCAGAGGCACTTCATATGGAAGGGGCAGTTGTAAAAACTTCAAAGGGGACTCATTTGATTGCAGATTAAAAGTCCTAGCTCCCATTTATGAGCCAAAAGGGATTGGAGGGCAACAAGTCCCCTCACCCCCCCCTCCCACACACACTGTTTTTCTCCAAATGCATATGATCAGAATTTTGATATATCCATTTGGTTTAAAATAGTCTAAAGGTTACCTGCCATGCCTCCAGGTTCAACAGCCCCCCTTCCATTGCCCAGGGCAAGGACTGAAAGTTATGCAAGGTTCCCATTATTAGGATATAAGGTTTTATAGGAAGGGTAGTCAAATAAACTTTGGAGGGGGCTCATTCAGTTGGAAATCAAAAGTTCCAGTTCCCTTTTGAAGATCTAGCCTGCTTTTCCACCAGTTGTTACCAAATGAATTGTTAGTGACTACAGTGTTTTAGAAAGTTCCCTATTCCAGATCAACAGCCCTTTTAATTTCTGATTGTTTAATTTCTGACATGAACTACAACAACTACAACAGCAACTGGGAGGTGTGAAAGTGAATAAAGGATTGTTGACCAAATTTGTGAGAAAGAACATTTATTTCTACCCATATTTTACCATATCTGCTTATATTTGATATTAAGTTTTATTTTAAGAGGTTTTCCCTTGTGTTTCATTTTATTTACCTGAATTTTGATGTTAGAAAAATTTTTTATTTTATATTCCCAAGGGACTTGTCCTTTGTCTGCTAATAAACAGCTGTTTGTTCGTTTGCCAATAAGGCCAAGCTGAATTCATCTTCCTTCTTCTTTTTTCAAAATGGCAGCAATCAGCAGAGCACAGTTTCCGAACGCTAAATATTGAAAACACCATTGATTACGTTTGCTCGATTATATTTTTGCGTATTTTTGGTCGATAATTTGTGCAGAATGGAACAATAGCAAACAAACAAGAGGCCGAATTGGTACCAGCGGGATTTTTAATCCTTAAACTGCTGGGAATAGGTGATTTGACTATTGCACTTCCCACATTCTGTCTACCTCGAAAATTGTCAAGGCAATAAATTTAGCATTCTGAGCATCAACAAGATACAATACTTTCATTTGAGCGCCAGGAGAGGAAAAGCTGGCAGAAGAGGCGAAAGTACCTGTGGCAAGTTTTCTAGTGGTATCTCGTAAGAGTTATTTGTCCAAGAGAATTGATAAACTTCCGCTATTTATCCCGAACCAGAAATGGCAAGCAAATGGATGTGTGTTAGCCTGGTGAAGGGTACAGACAAGTGTGCAGCCTGTGAAGACAATTTGAATGAAGGTTCTAATGCTATGAACTGTGATGATTGTGAGCGATGGCTGTGTGCAGAATGCCTTGATCTTTTGGAACCAGAATATATTTTATTAACGAAGATGACTCGCCACATGGGCTGTGAGTGGAAATGTCCCATGTGCAAAGGCAACCCAAAAGGCAGTATTAATGCCTCAGAAATAGCAAAAATTATGGACAGTAGCATAAAAATGTCACTAGGTGGTCTTGATGACACAATAAAGAACCTGGAGGTGAAAATCAAAGAAGCGGTTAAAGACTCCTTTTTGAGCTTTAAAGATGAACTGAAAGCTGAAATAGACACTAAGTTCACCAGCCTTGAAGATAGAGTACACTCCCTGGAGCAGCACTCGGGAGCTGCCACAGACCAAAAAGTGTTGAAAGACCTTGTGACTGCTGAAACAACTGCTCTAAAGGAAGCCCTAAACAAACAATTTGAAAACAGGGTGAAGGCACTAATCTTTGAAGACCGCGACAGACAGAAGAGAAGATTGAATATAGTGGCCTTTGGAGTTGCTACTCAAACTGATGATGCCCAGTTTGTCCGCGAGCACCTAGCTAACAAATACGGCTTACCTGGTGTCCCTATTTCAAACATCCGCCGCCTAGTGAATCCCACTGTCTCCATAACCCAAAATCCACTACGCCCACCCCCAATCATGTTTGCTGTCCCAAACTTCAAGATCAAGAAGCTGATTCTCCAGAAATCTTTTGAGAAAAAAGGGGCAGTTCAGTTCAGAAATGATGTATTGAAAACAGACTGTGACAAAAGGCAGAAGTTATATGAAGAACTAAACCGAAGGCGGGCAGGTGGTGAATCAAATATTGTGATTAAAGGCAACAAGATTGTCCCAAAAAACTTCCAGCAGCCTCCAGCTACGCTGGGGTCGCAGGTGATGGAGATCTAGGAGTTGATGCCTGTCAAAACAATGTAAATAGTACTGTACATAGAAACTTTAGTGTGAGTGATTCAAATGCAAGCCCCACATTTGAGATCAATAATGATGAATCGTTTGCAAGTGCATTATAAAGTAATCTTAGCGGAGAACCTTTGGACAGTTCCACTTTCGAATCTTGTGAGTCGGAATTTAGAGATATTGGTGATGCCCATATTGAAAATGAAGACGAACTATTAATGCTTTACAGTAACATGGATTGCATCACCACAAAAATGGATGAAATAAAAGCTGTAGTGTCGGCAAGGCCTGAAGTGAGTGTGTGTGCCTTCACTGAAGTTAAACCAAAGTATACTTCAGTGCCACTGACTGATGTACACATCCAGATCACCGGATTCAGAATAATCTCAAATCTGTCAAAACCACAAGGAAGAAGAATTGTCCTGTACGTTAAGTCATCACTGAAGGTAGGAGACCTTAATCTTGGTTCTCAGTATGAGCCGTGGGTGGAGCAGGTCTGGATAAAAATTAAGCTAAAGGGTCACCCCTTAATTATAGGTTGTATTTATAGAAGCCCAAGCTCTCCTTGCCATAAAAGTTCTCACCACGTAATTGCAAATTCTATAAGTTTGGTGATGAGTTGTCCTTGCCATAATATTGTAATTGTTGGTGACTTCAACCTGCCTCAGATCCAATGGATTAGTGGTTATGCTGCCACAGGAGATAATGATGACCAGATTCGCACACTCCTCGAATGCCTACAAGAACATTCATTGTACCAGACAATCAATTTCCCAACTAGGTACAGAGAGGGCCAGAACCAATCTCTCTTAGATCTCCTATTTGTCAAAGATGAGGAGGCAATCCAAAGTATAGACTCAGAGCCACCTTTTGGCGCAAGCGACCATACAGCCATAACTTGTCAACTAAAGTTGTACCCACAGACAAATAATTTTAGAAAACATGTATTAACAAATTACAACAAGGTCAGGCAAGATTTGGCTAACCAAGATTGGTCTTTTGTCTAAAAGAATAATGTACAGGGAGCTTGACTTGTGATGAAAAGGGTCCTCAGTGAGACAATCACAAAACACACAACAAGCACTTGGAAACAAAGACCAAGAACACTCCCTTTCATCACACGAGAAATCAAACTAGCAGTCCAGAAGAAAAAGAAGTTCTGGAGAAGGTACAAGGAGAAGTAGATTCACACTAAATTCAGCCTGGACTTATTTCAGCCCGGCCAGCAGCATCAACCTTTTAAGAAAATCGAAATACATTTTCTTGTGATTATTATCTATTCTAATCAGCAGTTGTACCAAACCAATTCTGCTCAAGACATCCTCAGGGCTATACTGTGGTGTTTATCCTCCCCCATAGTGTAGTGCAGACGGTTTGATATCATCTATTTTCCCTTCTTGTTTTAGTTTTATTTTTGTGTTTAAAGCTTTTTCCAATAGGCAATGATTACAAGTCCTCCAAAAAAAAAGTCCCCCCAGATCCCAAATCAAATTCCATTGAAAGTGTCATAGTGAAAGATAACCATCCTGGCTGGTCAAGCACCCTATCTCAAAGTTCTAATGATAGCTCTAATTCGGAGAATAGGACAATGATAAGTGTAGGGGCTAATGTAACCATAGATGATAATGGGTTTCAAGAGGTCCTCTCTAGAAGTTCTAAAAAAAGAAAAAAATCTCCCCAATTAAAAGCATTTCCCCTCTCCCTGCCCAGGATCCTCCCTCCAAAAACTTAGGAATTTACCTTAAAATTACTCCCACTACCCCCTTTGAAATAAAAATGATCTCTGCAATAAGAGTTGCAATTTTTAAATTTCTAAAATCAATGTTTTCTCTTAACATTAACCATGATGGATCTCTGCTAATAGCTGTAGAAGATCAGAAATCAGCAGATACAATAATTAACCTTAAATCCCTTCTGAATAACCCAATTATTGCATCTAATTGGAACCCAAAACAATCACCAACAAAAATAGTAGTTTATAATGTTCCCCCAGAGATATCTACTCAGGAGTTAAAAGAAGGCCTTTCAGATAGGGCTGGAAACACAATCCCAGTTGAGGATGTTACCCAACTTGGAAAACCCAACCCTAATGGCCTAAAAACTAGTAGATCCTTCTTATTCACACTGAAGGATAAAATTGATATCCCAGAAAAATTATTCCTATTTGGGCAAATCAAACCACACAAGGAATACAAACCTAAGCCTATTCAGTGTCAGAAGTGTTTCAAACTGGGACACACAACAAACAAATGCAATGAAATTCTCCAAGAGTGTAGTAATTGTAAATCTTTCCATCCTAAAGAGCTGACAACTTGCAACAACACTCAGCCTACATGCATCAATTTCAAAGGTCCACATGAATCTACAAATAAATCATTATGCCCTGCATACAAGAAAAGAGCTCTAACACTCCAAATATCAACAGAGAAGGCCATCCCATACCCCTTTGCAGCAATGGAAACAAATGCTGCCCAACAATACCAAATAAAGCCTGTAATGAAACCAACCAAAACCCCCCAGTCAAACGCCCCCCATGCATCCAGCCCCCCCTAGAAAACACCCGCTTCTAAGCCCCCGAGCTCAAATCCCTCTCAGACGGAATCACCAAGCCAACAAGCCTCCTTGTCTGGTGAGATGAGGCCAGCCTGGCCCTCCCTCCCAAGAAGAAACAAACCAGAAACACTACCAGGAATCAATCCCTTAACCAACAAACAGGATGCAATACCAAAAATGCAATCCCCAAATATATGCTTATTCATTCTAAACTGTAATGCAGTTCAGGCCATGAACATACATCCACTACAGAAAACAAAAATTATTGCAGAATTGGCAAAAATCTACATCCCAGATGATATGCTCATTCAAGCAAAAAAAGATCTTGCTTTACTGTTAACAAAGCTGAACATTGATACACAGTCATATGAAGAATAAATCAACAACACAACGTTTATCAATACTCCAATGGAATGTAAGATCACTCACAGAAAATAAGCTAAATGAACTAATATCATTCATGAATAATAATTCAATTAATATTGCTTGCCTCCAGGAAACTCATTTAACCCAAAATCAACAAATTAAGTCTCTGGGATATACTATCCTGAGAAAGGATAGATCTTCAGAGAGAAAAGGAGGTGGTGTAGCTTTATTAGTTAATAATAATATAAAATTTTGTGGCATCAATTTTCCAGATTTTGAAAATGATGTTGATGTAATTGGTATAAGTGTTTGGCTGAATAATTTAAAAACCTACATAATAAGCTTTTATAACCCTAATGGCCAAACTACAGATGCCAAGGATTTCTTTAATTATATAAATAATTCTAATATGTTAAAAAATATCATTATTTGTGGTGATTTCAATGCCCACAGCCTTTTGTGGGGGAATAAACCAGCAAATAAAGCTGGTAAATTTATTGAGCATATGACTTCAAATAATAATGAATTAGTTGTTGCTACCCCTCCAAACCTGAATACTTATTTCAACCCCAAAAGTGGCAATTTCTCCACAATTGACCTACAAATTGTGTCTTTAAATTTTTTGAACAAAATTTACATAAATAAAATTGATAGTCTATGTACAGACCACTTTGCTATAGTTTGCTCCCTAAATGAACCTGCTGAAACTTTATCTCATACATCCAAATATATCAACACTAAAGCAAATTGGTCTATTTTCCAAAATAAGCTAAATGATGAAATTACAAGTTTCACCCAAAGTTCATGCATTTCTAACACAACAGTTGACACACATGCTGAAGCGTTGACATCTTTACTAATAAATACAGCTAATCTTGCTATCCCCAGGACAACACCTAAGAAAACATTCCCTAAACAAATTCCTAAACCATGGTGGACAAATGAGTGCCTAAATAAATGGAGGATAAAAAAGGCAGCTAGGACAGAATTCATAAAAAAACCAACACCTACTACATATTTAAAAAAATTACAATCAGAATCTAATCTAAAAAGGACTATAATAGATGCTAAATATAAATACTGGAATAATTTTGCAAATAATCTCTCCAGAGAAACAAATGAGACAATTATACATAAATTCATAAGCCACATATGTGGGAAAAAGACTTCTCCCAACCCTCTCCTGTATGAGCTTATACATAATAATACCCATTATGACAATGATATTAAAAAGGTTAATCTATTTGCAACTCTTTTTGTTAATAAGCTAACATCAAATAATCAAAGCAAACTGTCCACAATTCATATGAACCCTATTTACCAACAACGCCCAGGATCCGAGTATATAACTAATCCATTTTCAATCCAGGAATTGAATAATGCAATACATCATATTAGGTCCAAAACTAGCAGTAGCTATGACAATATACACCCTACATGGATAAAGAATCTCACACCTTCATACAAACAAGAACTGCTAAATTTTTATAATCACGCTTGGCCATCTTCTAGGTTCCCCAATATATGGAAATGTTCGTCCCTCCTACCAATCCTAAAGAAAAATAAACCAAAAGATAACCCTGAGTCTTATAGGCCCATAATGATTACACCTGTGATGGGGAAAATAATGGAGAAAATGATTTATCACAGACTCCTCTGGTTTGTTGAGAAAAATAACATGATCCCACACACTCAAACTGGATTCAGGAAATACCACTCCTCAACAGATGCTTTCATTTTGCTAACAAATGCAATAAATGAATCTTTCTCAAAAAATAATATCCTAGTGGCAGCTTTCCTAGATTTTGAAGGAGCTTATGACAATGTGAACCACCAAATCCTTTTAAATAAACTTGCAAACCTTGGAGTACCTCCTAAGCTAGTATCCTTTATTAAATCCTTCATAGAAGTGCGAAGTTTCATTGTTTGTGTTGGTTCAGCCTCTTCACCCCAAAAGACAATTTCCAAAGGCCTACCTCAGGGAGCAGTCCTCAGTTGCCTCCTTTTCGCCCTATATCTCTGGGGCGTGAACCTACCCCACACGAATCTTCAATATGCTGATGATCTGGTGCTATGGTCATCTGGCAACACCTTTCAGATAGCACGGTCAAATCTGCAGAAGTCACTTTTCCAGTTTGAAAAATTTTCTCAGCATTCAGATTTACCTATTGCACCCACCAAGTCAAAAATAATCCGATTTCACCGGAAGCGAAACCATGTTAATGCAAAACTAACTATAAATAAAACAACTATTACATAAGATAATAATATTAATTAACTAGGTCTCATGCTTGACAAAAAACATAATTTACACATCCACATTTCAAAAACAATAAAAAAATGTTATAGAAAAGCATATATACTAAAAAGACTTTTTTCCACACCTTGGGGTTGTAAGGACAAAACCTTACTCCAGTTTTATAAATCACATATAAGACCCCATATTGACTATGGGCTAATTTTCTATGGTGCATGTGCAAAGACCCAGATGCGAAAAATTTAAACAACACAAAATGATATAAAACGTCTCATATTTGGTCTTAGGAAACCCACAAGCACCAAGTTTCTGCTTATGGAGAGTGGATTAACAACAATAAGGGAGAGACGTAGCTTTCTCTTGATAAAACATCTTACAAAAATTGAATCAAATAGCTCACACACATTACATAATTGGTTAAGAAATCCAGCCATGTATAGAGGTATTGCAGATGAGTATGCCAATATTCAAAAGAAGTTCCCTGTACCAGCAAAGTCTATTGCACCTACTTTCCCCCAATCCCCTCCATGGAATTGGTCATTTCCCATAATAAATACTGAATTTTCAAAATGGAATAAAGATTTAACCCCCATTGCTTTTGTCCAGAAAAAATTTGCAGAACTTAAAACAATTACCTATAAAAATCACTTCCAAATATTTGTTGATGGGTCAAAAATGGATGAGAAGGTTGCAAGTGGTGTTTTCCTTCCTCACCTGAAAATTGCAATGGGAGAGAGATTATTTAATAATTTATCTATAATGTCTGCTGAGTTAAATGCCATAAACATGGTATTAGAACACCTTAAGCAAAACTAACCTTTGATTGAAAATTCGAATAATATTATCATCTATTCTGACTCTTTATCAAGCCTTGAGTTGCTGGCCTCAGCTCCTCAATATAAGTTGGACATTGACACTTATCATTGTCTCAGTATTATTGATAATCTTGCTTCAAGTGGCATAAAAACTTACTTTCAGTACATTCCTAGCCACGCTGGCATAAGTGGTAATCATCAGGTTGATGAAATAGCAAAAAATGCTATAAATATTGACCAGCCAAGTGGGAGACCAATCCCAATTAGAGATATTTACCGATGGAGGCTATCAGATATTAATTTTAATAAGATTAATCCTATCCTTTCCCCCTTTCCCAATAAGTATCTTTCTAAAATTTATCATAGAATTCGTTCTGGAACAAATGGACTAAATTTCCTTGCATTCTCATATAAGCTTTCTAATTCAAGTGGTTCAATTCCCCTGTCCCCTCTTTGCAGGCATTGTAATATGAATAATGAAACAATTGACCATTGCCTATTTGAATGTAATATGCTGACGTCTGCACAACATACCTTGCTTTGTAAACTGTTAAAATACTTCAAACACCACAAAATCCCACTATCAGCCAAGAGCCTAGCCAACTGTACCTGCACACAGAGCATAGAAATCGACATCTATCATCTTATATTTGAACTCCTAGAGTCGAAAGATCTGCTGAAAGATATCTGAATATATCTAATAAATATGAGGCAATCAAGCCAGTAGCTCTGTAGCCCACAGAGTGAAGCAGAAGGAAAAGGGCTAAATAGTTTTACTGAAAAGCCCGCCTGCTGTTAAATAGAAGAAGAAGAAGACCTAAAGAAGAATTTTTAAAATCACAACAACAACAGCAACCGTACAAGAAAATCAAAATATATTTTCTTGATTATTATCGCTTCTAACCAGTAGTTGTACCTAACATCTCCTGCTCAAGTTATCCTCAGGGTTATACTGTGGTGTTTATCCTTCCCATAGTATAGTGCAGACGTTTTGATATAATCTATTTTCCCTTCTTATTTTAGTCTTATATTTGTGTTTAAAGATTTTTCCAATGGGCAATGTTCAGAAGTCCTCCAAAAAAAACGTCCCCCCAGATCCCAAATCAAATTCCATAGTGAAAGATACCCATCCTGGCTGGTCAAGCACATTATCTGAAAGTTCTGATGATGGCTCCGATTCGGAGAGTAGGACAATGATAACTGTTGGTCCTAATGCAACCATAAATGATGATAATGGGTTTCAAGAGGTCCTCTCTAGAAGCTCTAAAAACAGGAAAAAATCTCCCCAATTAAAAGCATTTCCCCTCTCCCTGCCCAAGATCCTCCCTCCAAAAACTTACGAATTTACCTTAAAATTACTCCCACTACCCCCTTTGAAATAAAAATGATCACTGCAATAAGAGTTGCAATTTTTAAATTTCTAAAATAAATGTTATCTCTTAACATTAACCGTGATGGATCTCTGCTTATAGCTGTAGAAGATCAGAAATCAGCAGATACAATAATTAACCTTAAATCCCTTCTGAATATCCCAATTATTGCATCTAATTGGAACCCAAAACAATCACCAACAAAAATTGTAGTTTACAAAGTTCCCCCAGAGATATCTACTCAGGAGTTAAAAGAAGGCCTCTCAGATAGGACTGGAAACACAATCCCAGTTGAGGATGTTACCCAACTTGGAAAACCTAACTCTACTGGCCTAAAAACTAGTAGATCCTTCTTATTCACACTAAAGGATAAAATTGATATCCCAGAAAAATTATTCCTATTTGGGCAAATCAAACCACACAAGGAATACAAACCTAAGCCTATTCAGTGTCAGAAGTGTTTCAAACTGGGACACACGACAAACAAATGCAATGAAATTCTCCAAGAGTGTAGTAATTGTAAATCTTTCCATCCTAAAGATCTGACAACTTGCAAAAACACCCAGCCTACATGCATCAATTGCAAAGGTCCTCATGAATCTACAAATAAATCATTATGCCCTGCATACAAGAAAAGAGCTCTAACACTCCAAATATCAACAGAGAAGGCCATCCCATACCCCTTTGCAGCAATGGAAGCAAATGCTGCCCACCAATACCAAATAAAGCCTGTAATGAAACCAACCAAAACCCCCAAGTCAACTGCCCCAAATGCATCAAGCACCCCATATAAAACAATATCTTCTAAGCCCCCTAGCTCAAATCCCTATCAGAAGGAATCACCAAGCCAGCAAGCCTTGTTTTCCAGTGAGATGAGGCCAGCCTGGCCCTCCCTCCCAAGAAGAAACAAACCAGAAACACTACCTGGAATCAATACCTTAACCAACAAACAGGATGCACTACCAAAAATGCAATCCCCAAATATATGCTTATTCATTCTAAACTGTAACGCAGTTCAGGCCATGAACATACATCAACTACAGAAAACAAAAATTATTGCAGAATTGGCAAAAATCTACATCCCAGATGATATGCTCATTCAAGCAAAAAAAGATCTTGCTTTACTTTTAACAAAGATGAACATTGATACAAAGTCATATGAAGAATAAATCAACAACACAACATTTATCAATACTCCAATGGAATGTAAGATCACTCACAGAAAATAAGCTAAATGAACTAATATCATTTATGAATAATAATTCCATTAATATTGCTTGCCTCCAGGAAACTCATTTAACCCAAAATCAACAAATTAATTCTCTGGGATACACTATCCTGAGAAAGGATAGATCTTCAGAGAGAAAAGGAGGTGGTGTAGCTTTATTAGTTAATAATAATATAAAATTTTGTGGCATCAATTTTCCAGATTTTGAAAATGATGTTGATGTAATTGGTATAAGTATTTGGCTGAATAATTTAAAAACCTACATAATAAGCTTTTATAACCCTAATGGCCAAACTTCAGATGCCAAGGATTTCTTTAATTATATAAATAATTCTAATATGATAAAAAACATCATTATTTGTGGTGATTTCAATGCCCACAGCCTTTTGTGGGGGAATAAACCAGCAAATAAAGCTGGTAAATTTATTGAGCATATGATTTCAAATAATAAAATGAATTAGCTGTTGCCACCCCTCCAAACCTAAATACATATTTTAACCCCCAAAAGTGCCAAACCCTCCACAATTGGACCTACAAATTGTGTCTTTAAATTTTTTGAACAAAATTTACATAAATAAAATTGATAGTCTATGTACAGACCACTTTGCTATAGTTTGCTCCCTAAATGAACCTGCTGAAACTTTATCTCATACATCCAAATATATCAACACTAAAGCAAATTGGTCTATTTTCCAAAATAAGCTAAATGATGAAATTACAAGTTTCACCCAAAGTTCATGCATTTATAACACAACAGTTGACACACATGCTGAAGCGTTGACATCTTTACTAATAAATACAGCTAATCATGCTATACCCAGGACAACACCTAAGAAAAAATTCCCTAAACAAATTCCTAAAGCATGGTGGACAAATGAGTGCCTAAATAAATGGAGGATAAAAAAGGCAGCTAGGACAGAATTCATAAAAAAACCAACACCTACTACATATTTAAAAAAATTACAAGCAGAATCTAATCTAAAAAGGACTATAATAGATGCTAAATATAAATACTGGAATAATTTTGCAAATAATCTCTCCAGAGAAACAAATGAGCCAATTATACATAAAGTCATAAGCCACATATGTGGGAAAAAGACTTCTACCAACCCACTCCTGTATGAACTTATACATAATAATACCCATTATGACAATGATAATGGAAAGGCTAACCTATTTGCAACTCTTTTTGTTAATAAACTAACATCAAATAATCAAAGCAAACTATCCACAATTCCTATGAACCCAAGTTACCAACCACGCCCAGGATCCGAGTACATAACTAATCCATTTTCAATCCAGGAATTGGATAATGCAATACATCATATTAGGTCCAAAACTAGCAGTAGCTATGACAATATACACCCTACATGGATAAAGAATCTCATACCTTCATACAAACAAGAACTGCTAAATTGTTATAATCACGCTTGGGCATCTTCTAGGTTCCCCAATATATGGAAATGTTCGTCCCTCCTACCAATCCTAAAGAAAAATAAACCAAAAGATAGACCTGAGTCTTATAGGCCCATAATGATTAAAACTGTGATGGGGAAAATAATGGAGAAAATGATTTATCACAGACTCCTCTGGTTTGTTGAGAAAAATAACATGATCCCACACAGTCAAACTGGATTCAGGAAATACCACTCCTCAACAGATGCTTTCATTTTGCTAACAAATGCAATAAATGAATCTTTCTCAAAAAATAATATCCTAGTGGCAGCTTTCCTAGATTTTGAAGGAGCTTATGACAATGTGAACCACCAAATCCTTTTAAATAAACTTGCAAACCTTGGAGTACCCCCTAAGCTAGTATCCTTTATTAAATCCTTCATAGAAGTGCGAAGTTTCATTGTTTGTGTTGGTTCAGCCTCTTCACCCCAAAAGACAATATCCAAAGGCCTACCTCAGGGAGAAGTCCTCAGTTGCCTCCTATTTGCCCTATATCTCTCGGACATGAACCCACCCCACACGAATCTACAATATGCTGATGATCTGGTGCTATGGTCATCTGGCAACACCTTTCAGATAGCACAGTCAAATCTGCAAAAAGTCACTTTTCCAGTTTGAAAAATTCTCTCAACATTCAGATTTACCCATTGTACCCACCAAGTAAAAAATAATCCAATTTCACTGGAAGCGAAACCATGTTAATGCAAAACTAACTCTAAATAAAACAACTAGTCCAGAAGATAATAATATTAATTACCTAGGTCTCATGCTTGACCAATAACTTAATTTCCACCTCCACATTTCAAACACAATAAAAAAATGCTATAGAAAAGCAAATATACTAAAAAGACTTCTTTCCACACCCTGGGGTTGTAAGCAGAAAAACTTACTCCAGTTTTATAAATCACATATAAGACCCCATATTGACTATGGGCTCATTGTCTATGGTGCATGTGCAAAGACCCAGATGCAAAAAATTGAAACAACACAAAATGATACAATACGTCTCATATTTGGTCTTAGGAAACCCACAAGCACCAAGTTTCTGCTTATGGAGAGTGGATTAACAACAATAAGGGAGAGACGTAGCTTTCTCTTGATAAAACATCTTACAAAAATTGAATCAAATATCTCACACACATTACATAATTGGTTAAGAAATCCAGCCATGTATAGAAGTATTGCAGATGAGTATGCCAATATTCAAAAGAAGTTCCCTGTACCGGCAAAGTCTATTGCACCTACTTTCCCCCAATCCCCTCCATGGAATTGGTCATTTCCCATAATAAATACTGAATTTTCAAAATTGAATAAAGATTTAACCCCCATTGCTTTTGTCCAGAAAAAATTTGCAGAACTTAATACAATTACTTATAAAAATCACTTCCAAATATTTGTTGATGGGTCAAAAATGGATGAGAAGGTTGCAAGTGGTGTTTTCCTTCCTCACCTGAAAATTACAATGGGAGAGAGATTATTTAATAATTTATCTATAATGTCTGCTGAGTTAAATGCCATAATCATGGCATTAGAACACCTTAAGCAAAACCAACCTTTGATTGAAAATTCGAATAATATTATCATCTATTCCGACTCTTTATCAAGCCTTGAGTTGCTGGCCTCAGCTCCTCAATATAAGTTTGACATTGACACTTATCATTGTCTCAGTATTATTGATAATCTTGCTTCAAGCGGCATAAAAACTTACTTTCAGTACATTCCTAGCCACTCTGGCATAAGTGGTAATCATCAGGTTGATGAAATAGCAAAAAATGCTATAAATATTTACCAGCAAAGTGGGAGACCAATCCCAATTAGAGATATTTACCGATGGAGGCTATCAGATATTAATTTTAATAAGATTAATCCTATCCTTTCCCCCTTTCCCAATAAGTATCTTTCCAAAATTTATCATAGAATTCGTTCTGGAACAAATGAACTAAATTTCCTTGCATTCTCATATAAGCTTTCTAATTCAAGTGGTTCATTTCCCCTGTCCCCTCTTTGCAGGCATTGTAATATGAATAATGAAACAATTGACTATTGCCTATTTGAATGTAATATGCTGACGTCTGCACAACATACCTTGCTTTGTAAACTGTTAAAATGCTTTAAACACCACAAAATCCCGCTATCAGCCAAGAGCCTAGCCAACTATACCTGCACACAGATCATAGAAATCGACATCTATCATCTTATATTTGAACTCCTAGAGTCGAAATATCTGCTGAAAGATATCTGAATATATCTAATAAATATGAGGCAATCAAGTCAGTAGCTCTGTAGCCCTCAGAGTGAAGCAAAAGGAAAAGGGCTAAATAGTTTTACGTAAAAGCCCGCTTGCTGTTAAATAGAAGAAGAAGAAGTCCCAACGCAGGCTAATCATGACAAATTCAAACAAATACAAAACAAAGTCCGCTACCTTACAAGAGAAGTTACTAGCAAGTATGAGGAGTTTCGATGCTTCAGCATCGAAAACAAATCCGAAGAAATTTTGGAAGTATGCCTCCACTCAAAGGCCTGGAAGACATTCAGTAACCGAACTCTCAGTCAATGGGAATACCATTAGCAACCCTGGCAATATAGCTGAAGCTCTGAACCAGCAGTTCAAGTCAGTTTTTACACCTCCAGATAATGACCACTTGCCACAAATTCCGGAATATGATATTCAGAAACCGATGCAAATTATTACTGTCGGCACTTTGGATGTTGAATCACAACTCAAAAGATTGAACCCAAATAAGTCAGTTGGCCCTGATGGAGTACACCCTCGAACTTTGAAAGAGGCTCATGCGGAGCGTGCCCTCCCCCTAGCAAAACTGTTCCAGAAGTCTCTTGACACGAAACAAGTCCCTCAAGATTGGAGAAATGCGGATGTTACACCTGTTCACAAGGGTGGAATCAGGAACTGTGCTGCCATTACCGACCAATTAGCATCACCTCGACAGTCAGTAAAATTCTCGAAGGAATTGCGAACACCGCTGTTATGAAATACCTGATTGACAACAAACTACTTACCAATAGCCTAAATGGACTCAGATCTGGACGCTCGGTCGGGACAAATCTTATTGGCACTTATGAATATGTCACCGAACTGCTAGACCAGGGTATCCCAGCAGATATGATTTTATTAGACTTTACAAAGGCTTTTGACAAAGTTTGCCATTGTCGTTTGAAGGCTACTTTTAGCTACCGGGATACATTGGAGGTTGTTGAATGGGTGATGCAGTTCCTCTCAGGAAAAAAGCAGAGAGTTAGTGTTTGGGGATAACGGGCAAGAGTTTTTCTCAGAAGTTGCTGGAGTTGATAGTGGCGTGCCCCAGGGAACGATCTTGGGCCCAACACTTTTCAATATTTACACTAATGATGCTCCACGGGCTGTAAGAAATAAGATGAGCCTATATGCCGATGATTCAAAGCTTATTGGGCCCTCGGAGTTGACAGCAACTAAAGCCACCATACCGGAAGACCTGGAATCAGTGTCCCTGTGGGCCTGTCAATGGAAGATTGAGTTTAACATCCAGAAGTGCAAGGCGGTATATTTTGGGAACAAGAACGAGAACTGACAGTACCATATGAGTGGGGGGGATGGCTCTAGACAATCGATTGGTTCCTCGGTAGCTGAAAGATATTTGGGAATAGTCGTCGACGAAGAATTAAAATTCAACAAACACACACATACAGCGGTTGCCAAAGCATCTCAGACCCTCGGAATAATTAAGCGTACAGTACGTAGCAGATTATCTAAAGTCATGACAAAACTGTACAAGGGTCTCGTGCGACCATTGCTGGAGTTCGGGATGTGTGTTGCCACGCCTCTGAATAAGAGTGACCAACAGAAAATAGAGTCTGTTCAAAGGCGCGCAACCAAAGCTGTTGATGGATGCAAGAACCTCAACTATCCATCTCGCCCGAACAAACTACAGCTCCCAACACTCGTCTACAGACTGCGGAGAGACGATGTCATTACGGCTTACAAGCTACTGCATGCCAATTCCTCTTCTCAGAGTACTTTACAACTTGACGAATCATTCAGGACAAGAGGGCATAGCAAGAAGCTGCTCAGGAAGAGAGCTCACAGCAGACTCCATAACCACTACCTCTTCAATAGAGTGGTGGGCCCCTGGAACAGTCTTCCAAATGCAGCTGTCACCACTCCCTCTGTCAATACATTCAAGATCGCCATTGATAAGAATTGGTCCACCAAACCATGGAAAACAGAGTGGGACGCCGCCGAACCAGTGACTCCCCATCGTCACTGACCAGCGACTCTACAGGATGTTTCCTTATTTCGCTGGACAATGCGATTTAAGGTCATTTAAGGTAATCTCTTTGATAAGTTCCTGCCCTATACTAGGCTATACTATAGGCCTAAGCTATGCAATGTTCAAACTGGTGAAAACTTTCTCTACTCTACTTCTACAAAAGCAATCCTTGACTCAAAATTGTTGCAACACTTTCTTGACTCTAAAAAAAGCTACAGGTGTGCTTAAAATCAAGTTCTAGCACTGAAAAGCCATAAAATAAAGTGAAGGTAGGAACATAATTTTGGCCATGAATTTTTGTGTAAGGACTTAATTCACCTAAAGAAACAGGTTTTAGAATAAATTCAAATAAGAAACTAACCAAATAATTTTCTATAAAATTTTGCTTAAAATCAAATCTCTAACAAGTAGCCTAGCCAAATAGCATTTTGCTTAAAGTCAAATCTTCTGCCATATAGAACAATGATGAGAGAACTTTGCTGATCAACTCATCAATGTTCTCAGACCACTGATCAGAGCAGAATGATGAAAGACGTTTGCACAAAAACGACAAAAGATGTAAGATCTTACTTCAAAGATTTCACTTTTAAGCGTTTTCTGACCAAAGATGAAAGACCTTAGCACATTGACGAGTGAAAAAACGGCCCTATTGAAGGAAGACCCAAGTGACCGAGAAGTCGAGAGTGGTCTTTAATTCGTTCATCATCATCATCATCACGAAAGCATGAGGAGTTTAATGGTAAAAAAAAAAAATTAAGTTTATAGGTGGTATAGTACAGTAATTAGAATAGTTTAAATGTCAAAAAGTTTTCAAAATGATTAAAATGTCCGACTACCGGGTGTCTTACCTTAGCTGATTTGGGGAACCAATTTCAGCAAGGGTGTATTCCATGTCAAGTAGCCTAATTATAATTAAAGATGATAAGAGGTGGGGCTTAGTGATGGTTTTTGGTGATTAATCATCATTAATTACATTCTAGACAAGGAATATAGGCTACTAAGGCTTTAGAGCCTTAGGCATGTAATTAATTGTATTTAATGATTAAGTCTTTTTTTATGCTCTTTACAAATATAGGCTAATAATCACTTCTATTGGAAATTCAAATTTAAGCCCGGTTTGAATTCTTGAAAATGACAAAAATATAAAAACCTAACCTAGGTACCTCCCCCCCCCCCGCAAAAAACAACAAACAAAACTAACACTTTAATTATTGTATATGCAATTAAAACCACACTATACATTGTATTTCTCTACAATGGTGTCTTGCATCATCCCATCAAAATGGGTTTTTCATTTAGTCTTCAGTTTGAGATGTATAAAAGAATGGGTAGCCTATATTGAAAGAGTAGGCTACCTGCAAAATTTATTGTTACAATTTTCATTTATCCAACTTAATTGTGGAAAGTCAGTGCTTGGGATTAAAAAAAAAGATTTATTATGAAACAGTACATTTAAAACCAATGTTTAAGCCTTTTTACACCCTATATATTTTTATATTTTTGTAATTTTCAAGAGCTCAAAAAGGGCTTAAATTTGAACTTTGATAGAAGTGATTATTATATTTGTAAAGAGCATAAAAAAGGCACCAAGTGATATACTCACTTTATTCATAAGTCAATAATATGATTTGTGAAAAATTCACCAAAACTTTCATACAGGTTAAAGTATGCCCCTGGAAGGTATTTTGAAGTACTTACCTCTACTCTTTCTCCCTCTAGAGGGTCCTGAAATTTGCCTACATGACAGGTTGACTACTTATTGAAATTTTAGCCAAACAACATTTTACCTTAATTGTCATTTATCAGTTTCTTTTTCTCAGGCTTTAGTTATGAAAATGCAATTCTTGTTATTTGAGTAAAATTTTAAGCCATATCAAAGTTTTTTTTTCCAAATTTTGGAAATGCATTTGCATATCTTTAAAACCTTGTAAATTAGGATTGAGCAAAGTTGTGAAGCTGAAAATAATTGTGTTGTATGTCACATAAGCAGAAATCCTAGCTAACACATTTTGCAAGGGGAAAACCCTTTTCTTCACTTCTTTCACTGTTGCACAATTTTTGTGCAAATTTCTAGAAAATAAACATGGATTCAACTGCATTTTTGTGTTTTCAAATAATCCATCTATCTAGTTAAACATCATCAGTGCCATCTAATTATTTATCACAAAAACATGTATATATACAAATAGTGATAAAATGGGTAGGGTTAGATGGCATTTGGGCATTTGTTTATAAATACTTTTCAAGACTCAGAGAATAGACACAAATAGTTAAAAATGTAATAGAAATACTGGAAACACTTGATTATTCTGCATATTATGAAGTAAGAATTGTTTCCTTAACATGTTTCCCTGTGTATGGCTGGTCTCCTAGACTTACACCAATCCTGAATCCAAATATAACATTCATTTCCATCATAGTTTTTTTTTTCAAGTAGGCCCTACTTTAACTTACATGATAACTTACAGGAACAGTGCCTCTTACTAGGATATCATATCCTATTTAGACTTTCTTATTTCTCTTTTAGAAATGCCAATTTGTTAAGGAGCAATTTGGTAAAGACTAATAGAAATATACTACAATGGAAAAATGCTAAAAGCATATAAAAGACCAAAAATCTTCATGGTGGTAAAAATACAAAAAGCATTAAAATAGTTATTTTACTTTTATTTTTAGAGAGCTGAAGAAATCTTGAGTCTAGGCCACCCCTCCCAATACTTTTGCTTGCCTTTGAATCCCTTCAACTCCCTAAAAAGCCCAGTTTATGGAATCTAGAAGGACATATACATTTGATCTTGGATAATAATTTAATGATGGCAGTTCTATGTTTATAACTAATCAGATATTTAAAATTCTTCAGCTTTGTTATCATAGTCTTCATAAATGTCCCTTGCTTGAACTCTAGGGGCTGGTGTATTCAATTGTTTCTGTTTCATTGCATGAATAATGCATGCATTCTATTGCATGAATGATGAAAATGGTCTCCTCATTTGAAATTTTGCAGAAATAGAAAATATAAAATATGCTGCTATTATGTCTTGATGCCTGATGGTTTAGAGTGTTGCTTGAAGCTTCTCTACAGCCTTTTATTGTTCTATGTATAAATTGAAGAATCTTGATGCTACAACTACTACTAGCAACATACTGCAGCATCAAGCTGCCTAAGGCCAACACTGTAATGCATGATCCTTCTTCATTCTGAATTATTTAAACCTTCATGTCTACACCATACTAAGAAGTTCCCATTTCCCTTAAGTCTTTCCTTATAGCATCCACCAACCCTATTTTGGGACAACCCATGTTTTGTTTAGCCAAAAAAGGTTGGCCAACAAGGATAATCTGTCAGCCTTTATCTGCAGAACATGTCCTAGCCTACTCAAGCTTTTTCTCATTATAGGTCTAGATTTAGGATTGAACCAAATTTTACATACAGCTTACTGTTTGAGATATGGTCCGTCCATTGGTTACCTACAACAATCTGTAGGCAATTTTTCTGGAAAACAGCTAAAAATTCCTCCTCTTTTTTTTGGGAGTGCCCATGCTTCAGTATCACACAACCACCATCATTGCTGTAGCTTCTCTATTCTAATCTTGGTTTGGAAACTCATCTTCCTATTCTTCCAAACTTGTTTTAACTGTATAAACCACCTTGGTCCTTGCCTATTATACTTTTAACATATATACTGCACCCACAATCTTTACTCAAAGTACTAACTACATAAGTTAAGCTGTCCACTTGATTGATCTTCTTGTTACCCAATATCACCTCTTCAAATTCACTTATTCCTAGTCTGAGCAACTTAGTCTTCTTGACCTTAATTTTCAAACCTACTCTTGCACCCTGTGCATGCAAAACCTCTAAAATTTCCTTCTTTTTGCCATCATTTTCATCTAGAAAACTTAAATAACTTAAGTATAGGAGTTATTTACTTCCTGACTGGATTTTGTATTTTCCCATTGCCTTTGCTGTTCTCTGTTGGACAAAGCACATCAAAGTGATCCATATAAGTGGGGATAGAACATAACCTTGCTTAACTCCTTATTTAATAAAAAGCCAGCAACTAAGCTCATTTCCTACCTTAACCATAGCAATGTTATAAATGTACAAAGCTATAATTGCTTTAATGTATTTGCCTGGTATCATAGGCAGTGCGCTAGCACTGCCTAAGTAAAGAAAAATGTTGGCACAATGTGTTTTTTTTTGGGTTTTTTTTCTCCATACCTGGGCACTTCATATCAAAGGAGTTGTCATAGAAACTTCGAAAAGGGCTCATTTGATTGGAAATTGAAGTGGCTAGTGCCCTTTTTAATATTCAAAAGGGATTGGAGGGCAACTAGCCCCCCCCCCTGCCCATCATTCCCCCAAACACATACAATCAAAATTTTGAGATAGCCATTTTGTTTTTGATTTCCAGATAGAAAATATGTTTTTGGCCTTTATTATTTTTTTCGTTTAGAGCAGGGCACTTCATATGGAAGGGGTCATTATAGAGACTTCAAAAGCAGCTCATTCAATTGGAAATCAAGAGTTCTAGTGCCCTTTTTAATAGTAGAAAGTGATTGGAGGACATCTAGTCCCCTCTTCCCATGCTCATCATTCCCCCAAACAATTCCAATCAAAATTTCAAGATAGCCATTTTGTTCAGCATAGTTGATTTCCAGACCAAAAATGTATTTTTGAGGAGGACACTCCCCCACAACCCTCAGGGCAAGGGTTTCAAGTTATACCCTGGGGGCATATAAGGTTTTTATAGAAGGCGTTGTTGTAGAAACTTCAAAACAGGCTCATTCGATTAGAAATTTGAAGGGCTAGTAACCTTTTTCATAGTCGAAAGTGATTGGAGGGCAACTAGCCCCACCCCCCATGCGCATCATTCCCCTAAACACATCCAATCAAAATTTTGAGATAGCCATTTTGTTCAGTGTAGTTGATTTCCTTACAGCAAATATGTTTTTGGAAAGGATATTCCTCCACAACCCTCAGGGCAAGGGTTATAAGTCTTGCCCTGGTGGCATATAAGGTTTTTATAGAAGGCATTGTCATAGAAACTTCAAAAAAGGCTCATTCGATTGGAAATTCAAAGGGCTAGTGTCCGTTTTAATAGTCAAAAGTGATTGGAGGGCAACTAGCCACCCTGCCCATCGTTCCCCCCATAACATCCAATCAAAATTTTGAGATACCCATTTTGTTCAGCATAGTTGATTTCCAGATAGAAAATATGTTTTTGAGGAGGACAATCCCCCACAACCCTCGGGGCAAGGGTTTTAAGTTATGCCCTGAGTGCATATAGGAACAATGTTGGCAAAATGTACTATGTATTTTTTTTTCCTTTAGAGAAGGGCACTTTATATGATAGGGGTTGTTGTAGAAACTTCAAAAGGGGCTCCTTCGACTGAAAATCGAGAGTTCTAGGGCCCTTTTTAATAGTCAAAAGTGATTGGAGGGTAACTAGCCCCCCATGCCCATCATTCCCCCAAACACATCCAATCAGAATATTGTGATAGCCATTTTGTTCTGCATAGTTGATTTAAAAATAGAAAATATGTTTTTGAGAAGAACACTCCCCCACAACCCTCAGGGCAAGGGTTTTAAGTTGTGCCCTGGGGGTAGATATGGTTTTTATAGAAGGCGTTGTCATAGAAACTTCAAAAAAGGTTCATTCAATTGGAAATTCAAAGGGCTTGTACCCTTTTTAATAGTCAAAAGTGATTGGAGGGCAACTAGCCCCCCCCCCCACGCCAGCACAGCTCCCCATGCGTGCAAAGGCCAGAACAAAATTTGCACTTTACTGAAAAAATACAAATGAATGTGCATTGTCAGTTTATTATACATATACTGATATTTAGTAATCAAAATGTTTATATTATTTGATTTATTAGAGTTACAAAAGTAAAAACATGTATGTTTTTTCAGTAAAGTGAAATTTTGTTCTGCCCCAGGGAAGACATAGGGGTTTTGCGCCCAACTTATGTTAATTTCTGCTTGTTTTGAGTTTGACTCGGTTAATTATTGTAATTTCTGTTCGTTTTTTCTGTAATTTCTGTTGGTTATTTGATTTTATTTTTGCTAATTTCTGTTTAATGGAGTTCTTTATTATTCTTTGAAAAACTTGTTTTGTGGAAAAAGTTTTTTAAATTAATACAAATAAAGGATAGGACCTTTGCTATAGCTCTCCTATTAGCTGAATCAAATGCTTGTTCATAATCTATATTACCAAGGTCTAGAGGTGTTTGATGCCCAAGGTGCTTCTCAATTATTTGTCTAAGAGTGAAAATTTGGTCAACACTTCCTCAACCCCTCTTAAAACCACACTGTTCTTCTCTTGAAACTTTATCTTGAGCATCTCTAAGTCTGAAAGTTATTGTCATACTAAGTAATTGGCTTCCTACAGAAACCAAGCTAATGACTATAATTACAACACTCACTCTTATTACCTATCTTATGGAGGGGTTTAATTAGATTTTTCCTAAAGTTGCTAGGTACTTCCCCCTTCTTAAAAATCATATTCATAATCTTCAGTAACTTATCTCTAAGCTCACAACCACCATATATAAAAAAGTCATTTACCAAACTATCAGCATCTGGGACCTTATCATTTTTTATTCCTTTTAATACTACCACTAGTTCTTTCTTCATATCCAAAGTGAATTCATTCTAAGACCACACTGGCTATACATGACATATGAAAACTAAGAGAGGAAAGAAAATAATAAAAGAAAAAAATAATTTAAAAAAGGTGAGAACACAAGGATTTTGTCAGCCAGTGGCAAAACATGAAGACAAAGAACACAGCAAATATTTTAACAAGGGCCTCAGCCAAGTGGTCCTCAGTGCTAAAAGAAAAAAAACAACAAAAATCTAACCTTTCAAAGTTTACCCAACAACAACAGAACAGACACTAAATAAAAACCAGGTAGGAATCAATGAAAAAAAAATTGGCCAAGATGATTGAGCAAGAATCTTTTGTTTTGCAATAGTTTTAGCTGGTCTACAGTTTCAGTTTTTATTAGATTTGCAAATAGGTTCTCTTAAGTTAGACTGGGCAAAAATATTGATTGAGTCTTTTAAAATTAAGTTGTTTAACTTTTATTTGAAATTCCTACACATCTGTTTTTTTTTGAGAAGGCAACAGTAATGTCTACTGTAAATGGCCTATCATAATCTTTTAAAGAGGTTATTGAGATAAAAAAAAGTACATAAACAGAAGTTTGGCTATAAATAGAGACACTGGAAATTATTTCACTAAGCCCAATTT
The DNA here is from genome assembly GCF_049724085.1 of Artemia sp. Qi Xiang Cuo. Taxonomy (NCBI): domain Eukaryota; kingdom Metazoa; phylum Arthropoda; class Branchiopoda; order Anostraca; family Artemiidae; genus Artemia; species Artemia sp. Qi Xiang Cuo. The sequence continues at coordinate 14,443,124 of NC_142813.1, read as the reverse complement.
ATAACAATTTAATAAGGTTTTTTATAGAAATCGTTGTCATGGACCTTCAAAACGGGCTTGTTCAATTGGAAATTTAAAGGGATAGTGCCTTTTTTAATAGTCAGAATTGATTGGAGGGCAACTAATCCCCCTCTCACGCCTACCATTACCTCAAACAAATTCAATCAAAATTTTGAGATAGCAATTCTCTTTAACATAGTTGAAATTTCTTTAAATTAGGTATCTGAGGATGACCCCCCAGCCCTCAGGGCAAGGGCTGTAAGTTATGTCTTGGGGGCATAAGAGCTTTTTATTGAAAGTGTTATTGTAGAAACTTCAAAAGGGCTCATTTGATTGGAAATTGAAAGGGCTAGTGCCTTTTTTAATAGTTGAAAGTAATTGGAGAGCAACTAACGCCCCCCACACTCCCTCCATTTCACCAAACATGTCCTATCAAAATTTTGAGATAGCCATTTTGTTTAACATAGCTGAAAGTTCTGGAAATTAGGTCTTGGAGGATGAAAACCCCCTCACAGCCCTCAGGGAAGGGTTGTAATTTATGCTGTGGAGACAGATAAGGTGTTTATAAATCAAATTAATTTATTTAACATAAAAAAATACAAACAAATTTACAGCAGCCATCTACAAAAACCCGAAGGTTTGTTTACGATGGCTGTAATTCCATTATTATAAAGCTCTGCAACTACTACATTAAAAAAAAAAAAAAAAAAAAAAAAAAAAAAAAATCCACAAAACAACTATCTCCTTGCAGGGAATAATCAGCATTTGAATTAAATCATCATAAAGAACATCTCCTACTGTAAAAGGATTACTCTCTAAAAATTGCGAGTGAGAAATATCACCCATCATCTTTACAACATCTACTCAAAAAAAAAAAAAGATTAGCAACAACACAGGTAAGACAAAAAATGAGATACTTCTAACTAAATTAACTATGACAAAATCAGTTAATATAAGCTAGACTATAGAGCTGACACGGTACACTTTGGCTGGGTAATTTTGTGAAAATGCAATCTTTGTTTGTCCAAACATATGAAAATACTAAACATTTTTCACATTCAACTTTCTAATCATTCAATTTATACCCAAAAGGTAATGCTTCAATCTACTCTTCAGCTGGCTTACATGATCAGCTTGTCTAATAGCATCCAGGAGGGAATTCCACACACCAGTCCCGCAAAACAAGCCAAAAATGCAGCATGTTCAGTATTCTGGAGCTCAGATGCAAGGTCATCTGCATTTATAGTCTCATAACAGTGATAAGATGAATTAGCTTTAAAAATTTCCCAAAATACCTCTGGTAAACACTTATTCAAACATTAATAATTAAAAATTGCTAACTGGTAATCCCATAACTGATAAATACTGAAAATTTGCAAACTTGTAAAGCAATTCAATGTGCTATTTTCATCATGAATATAATTACCTAAAATACAAACTATTTTATTCTGTTAAATTTGGACCTTTCTAAAACTTGAAATAAAACTACTAGTCCATAGCATGCAACCATACAATAAATAAGGGCTAACACTAGCACTTGCCAGAATGAACCTTGTTGCTTCCATTGTGGATCTCATGAGCATACTGGATTTAGCTTTCGCTGCAAACAGTTAACCGAAAAATTTGCAAAGAATAAAAAATGATTAGTGCAGAGATTATATCTCTGAATCTGAATGGTTTTGGTGATAAACAACATGTATTGCAGTCTATGCTGCGCGATCTGGATATTTTGTGTCTGCAAGAGCATCATCTTCTGGACCACTCTACTAGTCTTCTTTCGAGCCTGTCACAGCAGTTTAAGTCTTTTATATCTCCAGCTACACCTACAGGTGGACGCCCATCTGGAGGCGTTTGCATTTTGGTTCGAGAGAATATTCCAGTTTCAGTGTTTCCCGTTAATCGTTATTTTGTTGCTGTTCGAATCCCAGGGATTATTGTTTTTTCGTGCTATTTACCAACAAATTATCATACTATTGATTCGGATTTTGATTTCAATTTTGCATGTTTATAATTATCGCGAAGTGGGGCGAAAGTTCCATCAGATTTCCAGTGGCTTATTTGCGGGGATTTTAACTGCAACATTGCTATCTCTGATGTCCGCTCCTTCGCTCTTTTATCTTTGTTTTCGGTTTTTACTATAGTTTCAAAAGATGCGGATTTTACGTATGTCCATAATTCTGGTTCTTGCTATAATCTAGACCATGTGCTGGTCTCAAATGCAGCGTTATTACCACAGCCTGTTCATGTTGGGTTGGATATGCCTCTTAGTGACCATTTTTACCTTTCTTTTCATTTAAATATTCAAATTCCATCTTTTAAAATTATCCATCGTTCTAGTCAAATTGTAAATCAAATGATCTGGGATCGGGAAAAAATGTGCAAATATCATGAAGAATCAGATGCACTTTTAGCTAAAATAATTGTAAATTATTCTAAGGATGTTGATCAAATTGATATTGACCTATTTTACCTTGAAATTGTTCATAATTTAAAAGTCGGGGCTAATAAATTATTTAGAACTGATTCTTTCCGTCGTGGATCTCGTGTTTTAGGTTGGAACCTTAACCCGATTTTAAAGCAAAGCCAAAGGAATGCATCTCAAGCTTGTTACCTTTGGAATTGCGCGGGAAAACCGTGATCTGGACCATTTTATGATGGTATGAAATTAACTAAACGCGTTTTTCGGGCTGAGTTGCGTTTGCATAATGAAATTATAAAAGATGAAATTGGTTCAAGGATTACTAGTGATAAGAATGAGCTTTGGAGTTTGGTTAATTCTAGACGTCGTAATAACAATTGTTCACCAGATTCTAATAGTTCTCTGAAACTAGATGATTGGATAACTCATTATAATCAAGTTTTTTCATCCGGTGATGCGGCAGTTGAATCACGGCTTGACTCTTTATTATCGGAAGAAATTTCAAAGCCCCGCCCAAATAGTAAAATATCTGTTTCTGTTGATGATGTAACGGTAGCAATTAAAGCTCTAAAAAGTAAGCATTCTATTGATCATGATGGTATACATTCAAACCATATAAAATGGGCATCCCCCAAAGCAATCCTTCTCCTCGCTACTCTTTTTACTACTATTCTTTCTTCTGGAGTTCTTCCAACTAGCTTTTCTCGTACTACCACTTCACCCCTTTCAAAAAAATGACGGAATACGAATCGATGTTCTGATTACAGGCCGATTGCTGTCTCGTGCCAGATTAGCAAAGTTTTTGAGTCAGTTTTATTAAAGTATTTGGAGTCTTGTAACCAAGGCCTGAATAAAATTGATTTCCGTAAGGATCTAAGCATGGATGTTGCTCATACCCTCCTTTCAAGAATAATATCCTTTTGTAAGCAATGGGATAGAGTTTATACACTTGCGTTAGATTTTGCGGCGGCGTATGATTCAATTATCCATTCTTGGGCTATGACTGCCCTTCTGAAGAATAATGTCCCACTACCAGTATTTTTGGTTTTAAAAAAGTGTTATGGCTCATCTCGTATTCGTATTAAGTGGAAGAATCAGTTTAGTGATTATAATGTTAAGTTATGTAGGGGGCTGAGACAAGGAAGCATTATTTCTCCTTTGATTTTCAATATTACTGTTTTGGGGCTATTTGATCAAATTCAGTTGACTTTTATTTATGGTAAAGGTTATGTTCTGTCGTGGATTGCTTACGCAGATGATTTACTCCTTTTGAGTCGATCGCTTCACTCACTTCAACAAAATGTAGATTTTTTAGCAAAGGTTTTTAGTGAGCATGGACTTCGTTTTCGCCCTGAAAAGAGTCAGTTTTTAATTCTTGGTCCTAAGGCTAATGATCTCGTTAATTCAGAAATTTCTGTCCGTATTTATGATAGTATTTAAAACCTTTGGAATCTTTTTTATATCTTGGTGTACCTTATGGACCAACTTTAGCTCTATGCCGTGCTTCTGTTTCTAAAGCAGTTAAAAGTAGAATAGCGTCTAGTTTCGGGGCAGTAATTTGTCTTCGTGATCTTCTTTCTCGGAAATCACTGGCTCGGGTATATAATACAGTCGCTTTGCCTCAAATTTTAGTTTTTTCATCGCTTCTCCCGTTTCTTAGAATTAGTAATATTGTGCATGTAAAAACCCCTTTTTTTAATTTTGCTAAGTTCCTTTGCTGCTTTTCTAAATCTGAATCAAATACTTTTTTAATGATTTCATATAAAATAAAAAACACAGTTGATGTTTTGGAGAAAAAGCAAAATAAATTTTTATCCAAATTAAATGTTTTTTCTCATAATTTATATAGAGCTGCGCACGAAGCTTAATTTATTTTATTTGATTTAATTTTTGAATGAAGTGTTAATTTATTATCTATTGAATGAAGTGTTAATTTGTGTGGTAATTGTGATTGAAGGCCTTTGCATATTTGTTGTTATATAGTTTAAAATAATTTTATGGCCTGTTGATTAGCGGTTATTATTTTTATTTATTTCTTTTTTACTCTTCGTATTCGGAGGAAATAAAAAGTTTGAATTGAATTGAATTGAAAAGTTAATCATTTGATGGTAGTTGAGTTTTCAGTCTTCTTATCACACTCAACCCTTTTAAAATCTTAACTGCCACAAGATGGCAATGTCATTTCCAACTTAAATTAAAATCAAGACTAAAGCCCAAGTATTTAACACCATTTACATGCTTTAAAAATTCACCATCAAAAACAATTTTATTATCTAAAACACATGAAACTTCATTTCTACAAAATGTCATGAAATTTGTTTTTGAAATATTCACTACCAAATAACTAGAATTTGTAAAACTTCTCAATTCAGTGAAGGCCTTATTTGTCTTCTCAATTAACTGGTTCAGACAAGTAGCTGTAATCGTAAACATCATGTCATCAGCAAAAGATGTTATCAGTGCATCTGATATATAAAAACACTTTGTATCAACGTAAATTATATAAAGAAGTGGACCAAGCACGGAACCCTGAGGCACACCAGAATTAATGATAAAAGTTTTTGAAATATAATTTTAAATAGAGACTCGAATGATGCGCTGGTTAAGATATGATTCAAACCATTTCAGAATAACCCCTTGGATCCCTAAACAGCTTAGCCTACGCAACAAATTTTTATGAACCACCTATATATACTATATATAGTCTATATATACTGAAAGTACCAGCACACTTTTTTTTTAGCACTATTAAAGAAATCTGTTAGGTGCTGGACTGCATGAATTGCAGAGTGGTTTTTCCTGAATCCAAATTAGGTATCACTAAGAAAACCGTAAGTAGAAAGATAGTTATAAAGTCGTTGGTGCATCACTTGTTCATACAGCTTAGCAAATAGGGGCAATATTGAAATCGGCCTCCAATTAGACGGATCAGTCGTTGAACCCACTTCGTGAATCGGAGTAACCTCAGCCTCTGTGAGCCGATTATGAAATTCACCTTTTTTCAAAGAAAGGTTGATCAAATAAACAATACAAGGCAACAAATATACCATAACATGCTTGAACGTTTTCAGATTAATTCCATCATTCCCTGAAGAACTTGATTTTACCAATCCTATATATATACCTTTGCTGCAGTTGGAGAGCACAAATGAGAGTTAGATCTTTGAGGACATTACATGGGGAGATATGGATTAATCTTAGCGCCTCTTACACTGTAACGTTTGGCGACTTTTTTAAAACAGCAGAAAATTCCAAAGAAAATTGGTTATGTGATACATTAATCAGGATTTTTTATATTCAAGCATTATGTTAAGGCAAAGTCCAGTCTGCGTAGAGTAAGCCTTGGTTAGTTTTGGGAAATCTTGGCAGTTTAATTAGGCTACTTTACTTTGAAGCTGGTAGGACTACAGGAGACAGAACACTGATTTCTATATCCTTCCCTACACTTTTAATGCATCTGAATACACAAGTATAAGGAAGTTTTGGGGTATATAAATTCTTCAAACACAAGATGGCATTATTAATTTTCTTTTCAACACTAGCACAAGTTTGCACTCTAATAAATTTCCGATGGCCTTTAATTAACTCTCACCAGCCATTTAAAATTTCAGGCTTGCATTGTCACATTTAAATAAATGCTCCTTTGAAACCCCTGGCTATGAATATCTTCTTTTTTTTATCCGCAGTTTTTCGCATACATTCCATATCCAATGAAATACAGCCATTTCCCCTCAATCTTCAAAATTGGAAAAAGCTGCATTAGGGACCAGGCCTAAGTCTCCCCCCTCGATAGCATGATGGACAAGAGATTGAGTAAATATTCAAAAACAAAAGTTCCAAGTACGAGCTTCTTTCAGACAAAAGTTGTGTAGTGACAAGGCCAACACCCCCTCCCCACATCATTGTAGATATCTACAAAATATGATAACACAGTGGACAAAAACTTAGCAAATATTTATTTTCAAATGCTGTATAATTTCAAAAGTAAAATACGTCAAACTTAAATATAGCACAAAAGAATACACAGAGGGAAAGAACCTTTGATTACAAACTTGACTAACACATTTAAAGGGATTACTTATAGCTTTCTTTTTGAATAACCTTCCCCCTCCTTTCCACGTCAAGGTTGAGTTTTCATTTCCTTTTGCGGTTATTCTAGTGGCTCTACTAGATTTACTAGCCTAAACGTTTTTAACCACTTAATACCTTCTCCTCCATCTCCCCTTCAAGGGGATATTTTACTGAAATTTTCACCGGAATTATATATATTTGAGTTCTCATTAAATTTTGAACTATGATTTTTTTTAGCGGTTATTTCTGTCATATTTAAAAAAAGTTTCCAAGGTCGCAAGGCGTTACAAATTTTCAACAAAGATGAAATACACGAGTCACCAATTAATCATTTCTTTTTTTTGAATGACGTGACGATTAAAAGATAACATTAAAAATCACAGGAACGGGAAGCGGCAACGATAATTACTTACAGTATATCAAAAAAATAAAAATAAATAATAAGTGACTATGAGCAGTGGGTCTCTTATTGATATTCCGGCGCTTTTGACAAAAATTCCCTTTTATGTTAACTTAAAACTAAAAAAGTGAAAGTTCAACGTCACCAATTCATCACTTTTTAAAAAAACAGTGGGGTCAATTCACGAGAGTTTGGTGTGGAGATATACTTTTCAAAATATAAAAGGGGAGAAGGGGGGATTCATCGTTTTTTCCAATATTTTTAATAAAAATACCAAACGGGCAAATTCAATGAAAAAAGGTCTTTTCTTCAAAATCTAGAAGAGGTGAAAAACCTAGGGGGGCAGATGCCACCTTCGCAACTGACGCCACTGCGAAAAGTCTCCCGATTCAAAACATAAATTTAAAGAAGGCAAGGAATGGAAATGGCAACATCGACTTCTTATATTAAATCGGACAAAAATATAAGTATAAGACAATGATTGCAGTCAGTCAGTAATTGGTATTTTGGCACTTACAAGTAAATTCCCTCTAATGTCAACTCTAAAATAAAGACTGTGAAATACAACATGTAGTCGCTTAACTCATTAACTTAGCCCTATCCTGATTAAATGGCATTAGTACGGCCATCTGGTTAACTCAAGTTTTCGGATATAATCTGCATGTTGACGTAAACGTGTGATGTAGCTGCTACATATAACACCATTGTCGCTAACTTGGGCATGGTATTCACGGCAGAGGATTCTAGTACCGACTGTTTCCCCACTAAGGCATGAAAATGACCTGGCTATGATATAGATTCTTTTAGTCTTACCCAACGAACTACTGTTCCCCTAAGAGATTTCCCCATGTTAAATAGGATTTCTTAATGTGAGGAACTTGGTCTTTTATCTTTTGAAGGAGGTAGGATATTTTTTTTCATGGATGTGTATTCTATTTTCCAGACTGAAAACATACAATCCTCTGGGATGTTCATTGTTTTTGCAACTTATCGATCTAATATATTTAGCAACTTTTGCAACTTATCAATCTTTAAGAATTTTTTTGATAGTGCAATTACTGATATGTCTTTATTTTGCGACTTAAAATTTTCGATAGGATTGCTTTCAGTAATTTTCTAAGCCTTTTTGCCTTACAATTCATGCTAATATTAAAATGATTGAAGTATTTATGATAATTTCTGGAGCCTTAGTATTTTTCATTTTTTCAAATGAACTCTGATTTATAAGGGTCATTATAAGGTAAGTACCAGTCATTGGCCTTTTTAAGAAAATCATCTTATTTTTCTTTTCAGATATTATCAATTGTTCCAAAGAACAAAAAGGAAGAAGTTCAAAAGCTCATAGAATATTCTTTAGAGAGAGACAGAGAGATTCAGGATGGGAAAGGCCCGAGCTTTGTCAAAGACATACTGGAGAAAACTGAGGATAATATTTTTATTTATTCGACAAATAGAAATCTTCTTCCTCAATGGTTTTCCACTGCTTATAGGAATAGGAACCTCCCATCGTGGATGCTGCTTATTCCCTGTAACTATGAATTTATTCACCTAGCTCAGGTAGAGAAAGAAAATAGGCCTTATAGCCTGTTTAGTCCGATTGACATATTCAGAGCAATTCCAGCAATTGTACTAAGTGTTGATTATCCTGATATATCATGGTTAAGCAGCGGCAGTGCAGAAGCGGTAGGAATTGAACTTAGTGTACGGGTTGGTGACAAGTTGAAGCATCAGATTATTCGGTTTTATAACAATGAGAGCAAATGAGCTCCTCAATTAAGTGAAATCCCCAAATTATCTCCTCTTGTTCGACTTGACTTTTTCAAGGATGTCTTAAAGGTTGATGAAGCTGGTAGCGGCGTAGTTGATTTATTTCCAGAAAATATCAAAATATTTATTTGTTTGATAATTTTTTGGGTTCAAATTTCAAGTCCAACCTTGCAACAATTTCAAAGCCTAGTATTAATGGCATTGATGTTTGAAGCAGTTCCTTACCAAATAGGTTGGGTTCAAAGTGCCGAAACAACAGAATGGTCAAAAGAAAAATTCAAATCAAGTGATCGCAGTATTTCTCAACTTTGGTGCAATTTACGTACAGATGACTGTCTTGATACGAAAGAAAAGCTTCTAAGATTGCATCAATTAGATCTTTTTGAATCGATTGGCTATGATAAAGATACAGTGCACACGTTTACTCAGTTTCAAATGATTTTTTCGTTTGCAATCACTTTAAATCAGCTGCTTGAGCGTCCGTATCCTGAAACTAATATGATGACACATTACAATGGACTATTTCTCCATAACGCAGTGAATTTTACATCTAGGATGCCGGATTGGATGCAAGAAGTTAAAAATTCATGTTCAGTACACTCCTTACTAGAAAAGGTTTTTGACGCATTTTCTGTACTTACGGTGAACTTGAAAAATTTACCCAAAGAATACAAAAAACCAAAAACGGGTGAAGTACCCTGTTCAAGAAGCCCAAATGAATTTTGTATTATTCCTTGTGATTTTCGGCTTGACTGTGGCCACTCGTGCTCCAGATTTTGTCATCCTAACGTAAGTCATTCAATTTTAATTTGATTTCTAAAAGCTACTTTACTGCTAAGAGTGGAGATGGAGGGAGTAACGTATTGAAAAGCAGCAATTTACACCGTTTCTAAAAAAAAACTTTCAAACAGTAAATGGGCTAGGCGGTATGAACCAACAATTTGTTTTTTTCTCACTCAGTTTCAAACTTTTCAGCCTTGCCTTAGGATTATAACAAAAAGAAGTGAATTTAATAATTTAGAAGCGACTCTGAAAAAGTTAGGTCTGCTTATCCTGCCACAGGGACAAGCTATTTTGGCCTTACCTTAACTAAGCTAGCAATGTTTCTGTTATAGTGACCCCACTCAAGAAGTGAAATTAGGTTAATCCTAATGAAAAATACCAAAATATGATGAAAATGTAATATTTTAGAAACATATTTGGGCTATATATTTGCACATTAGGGGGGTGGATGGGCTAAAGTATAGTGGTCTGCATGCAAAATATGCCAGCTAGAAAGAAGTTCTAAAAGAAGACTCACCTTGCTCATTCACAGCAATCTCAGTTTTAGGCACAAAAAGTGATAGATAAGTAGGGAAGCGATCAGACAGATCAGTGAAAACAAGAATCATAATTATACTTATTATATAATTCTAGTGATTATTAATTATGATTGATAAATAATACAACTGCCGAAAGCAGCATTGTCTGAGTATATACCAAGGTACTACTTCTGGGACTTTACGTTCCTTCCGGTTCTTCTAGTAGGTAAACAGGTCATCACACTCTTTCAAGGAATATACATGTTTTTTTTATTATGACATTGATTTTTTGTGTGTCAGTTGATTAGAGAAAGTTCGCGGTTTGTACAATATAATAACTTGATTAGTCAGTTTTCTAAAAAAAAACTTGTCATACTACAATGTAATTAATTAAAAAAAAAAAAAACCGATATAATTGTGATGCTATAAGACTGGTTTCGCTTCATGGGTTCATTAATAGAAGGACTAATGTTTATGAAAAGGGTAATTACTTCTTTAGTTTACGAGATTTGCGAATTTTTTTGCGAAAAGATATTTGCGTAGACGCTTACAATGGACATTGCTAGAAAGTATTCAATAGCTTAATTGAAAAGTAACGATAGAATTACATTGTGACTTGACCTAGCTTTACCTCGCCGATGTGGTCTTTATAATACGTAATTAATGTTTTAAAAATATTGTAAATTTAAAAAGAAATGGCTGAAAAGTGTTATGCGGGGGGGGGGGTGCAGAATGGGGTGAGGTGCACGAGGGTTCAGTTAAAGAGGATACAGTTGCACGGGGGGTTTCGGTTATACACGGGTTCAGTTACAAGGGGGGCCAGTCGCATGGGGCGGATCCCTTTTTTTTCGTAAATCGGGCTCCCTGTTTTCAAAATCCCTTTTTCTTCTGAGGCTTGGAGCATTTGGTGACTAGATA
>NC_142813.1:14416502-14431748 GCF_049724085.1 Artemia sp. Qi Xiang Cuo | reverse complement strand
AAAGTATACATAGAGTAGAGTGTAGGGTATGAAGTGTTGGGTATGAGGAGTAGAGTATGGGGAGAGTATACGTAGAGTAGGAGAAGCATGATTCATTACCCCATGCCGTGGAATATAAATATTCTATTGGTAGTTATCTTGGAGGGGGGGGGTCGCCGTTTTAATCTCTCTATTTTATTGTGGTGGAAAAAAGTAAGTAAAAGAGATGCGTTTACTACCATACCCTAGTACCTGAGATAAGGTAAAATTATCATTATTATTTTTACTAAAACCAAAATTTACCGACGAAATCCAAAGTTTGGCTTAGCCAATGGATTGTACTCAGCATCTGAAGAGTATGGATTTGAAAGAAAGAGAAAGGTTTATTTTATTATTTGTGTAGTTAAAGTAAATTAATGGCCAAAAACTTGTGACCTAGTAGAATTATGACCTACCCAAAGACATCTTTTCGTTGATGAGGGGGAATGATGTATCTGAGAAGGGGACAAGGCAGTCAGTAAAGACCTAATCAGTTACCTTTTTTTTTTTTACCAATTAATCGAAGTTTCTGATGTTAGTTTATAATCATTTTAAATTGAAGTTTAGTTTGAATAATCAAAGCAGTAGAAAAAGTATACGTTGCGTTTGAGTCCTGAGACAATCCTTCTTTATTCCTGAAAAACCTTTGGAGCAAATCAAACAATTCGTGGGAACGAACTATAAGAACAAAGAGATGCGGCTCAATTGTAACCGAAACTGTAAGAAGCAGAGTCTTGATAATAATAGACACATCAAAAGAATCAAATTTGGATGCCTATTCAAAATATATGATTCATGAAGTTTTATGTTACCCATCAAAATTTACGAGCCGGAAAAAATTTGCTCAATTTTTGAAAAAGGGAGGAAATACCCCTAAAAAATGAAGTGATCTTAATGAAAATCCACCATGAGATTCAGTATATCAGAGAACCCTACTGTAGAGGTTTCAACCTCTTAAATACAAAAATTTGGAGTTTTGAACTTTTTGCCAGAAACAAGATTACGATTGCGTTTTTTTTGTTTGTTTTCCCCAGGGGTGATCTTATCGAACCAGTGATCCTAGAAGATCGGGAGACGGCTCATTTAATCGGAAATAAAAGCTCTAGTGCCCTTTTTAAGTGATCAAAATAATTGAAGGGCAGCTAACCCCCCTTCCACCCCATTTTTCCCCAAAGTTTTTCAATCAAAATTTTTATATAGCCATTTTGTTCAACGTGGTCAATACATCTAAAAACTATAGTCTTGAGGATAAATTGACCCTCAACAACCCCCCGGGGAAGGCCTGCAAGTAATACATTTTTTTTTGAATTTTTAAAAAGCTTTTTATTCTAATTAAACGGTCCTTGTGTATCAGTAGTCATTCTTAAATATTTGGGACGAAATGTCAAACTTTAGCGTAAAGAGCGAGGTATTAAGGAGGGGGCAATCCCCCTCATAAACGTAATAATTTCTTTTCGTTTTAATGGTGCTCCGTACTTTTACTTGAAAAAACTCGTATTTGAAACATAATATAATTTCGAGAAAGCAACTGATTTTTTTTTTCTGGAGCTGAATATACGGGAGACAGAAAAACAGACGAAACGCCAGTTCAAATTTACTGGTTTGTAACACCTGCTGGTAGACTTTTGGTCCTGTTAGATGAAATTAAATAAAAAAAAAGTTTTTTCAAGTAAAAGTACGGAGCACCATTAAAACGAAAAGAAATTATTACGTTTATGAGGGGGATTGCCCCCTCCTTAATACCTCGCTCTTTACGCTAAAGTTTGACATTTCGTCCCAAATATTTAAGAATGACTACTGATACACAAGGACCGTTTAATTAGAATAAAAAGCTTTTTTAAAAATTCAAAAAAAATGTATTACTTGCAGGCCTTCCCCGGGGGGTTGTTGAGGGTCAATTTATCCTCAAGACTATAGTTTTTAGATGTATTGACCACGTTGAACAAAATGGCTATATAAAAATTTTGATTGAAAAACTTTGGGGAAAAATGGGGTGGAAGGGGGTTAGCTGCCCTTCAATTATTTTGATCACTTAAAAAGGGCACTAGAACTTTTATTTCCGATTAAATGAGCCGTCTCCCGATCTTCTAGGATCACTGGTTCGATACGATCACCCCTGGGGAAAACAAACAAAAAAAACGCAATCGTAATCTTGTTTCTGGCAAAAAGTTCAAAACTCCAAATTTTTGTATTTAAGAGGTTGAAACCTCTACAGTAGGGTTCTCTGATATACTGAATCTCATGGTGGATTTTCATTAAGATCACTTCATTTTTTAGGGGTATTTCCTCCCTTTTTCAAAAATTGAGCAAATTTTTTCCGGCTCGTAAATTCTGATGGGTAACATAAAACTTCATGAATCATATATTTTGAATAGGCATCCAAATTTGATTCTTTTGATGTGTCTATTATTATCAAGACTCTGCTTCTTACAGTTTCGGTTACAATTGAGCCGCATCTCTTTGTTCTTATAGTTCGTTCCCACGAATTGTTTGATTTGCTCCAAAGGTTTTTCAGGAATAAAGAAGGATTGTCTCAGGACTCAAACGCAACGTATACTTTTTCTACTGCTTTGATTATTCAAACTAAACTTCAATTTAAAATGATTATAAACTAACATCAGAAACTTCGATTAATTGGTTAAAAAAAAAAAGGTAACTGATTAGGTCTTTACTGACTGCCTTGTCCCCTTCTCAGATACATCATTCCCTCTCATCAACGAAAAGATGTCTTTGGGTAGGTCATAATTCTACTAGGTCACAAGTTTTTGGCCATTAATTTACTTTAACTACACAAATAATAAAATAAACCTTTCTCTTTCTTTCAAATCCATACTCTTCAGATGCTGAGTACAATCCATTGGCTAAGCCAAACTTTGGATTTCGTCGGTAAATTTTGGTTTTAGTAAAAATAATAATGATAATTTTACCTTATCTCTGGTACTTGGGTATGGTAGTAAACGCATCTCTTTTATTTACTTTTTTCCTCCACAACAAAATAGAGATATTAAAACGGCGACCCCCCCCCCCACCCAGATAACTACCAATAGAATATTTATATTCCACGGCATGGGGTAATGAATCATGCTTCTCCTACTCTACGTATACTCTCCCCATACTCTACTCCTCATACCCAACACTTCATACCCTACACTCTACTCTATGTATACTTTCATCATCCCCGCTCTTCCTCTTACGCCCCAAATCTCAGCTAGGAGTAGTCAACCCCTCAATTAGCACATTAATTTACTCGTCCTTTCTTTGGAAGTCCTGTACTTACTTTTCCTTCATTATCTTGATAAAATATTTTTTATTACCGAAATCATTATCTTGATAAACTATTAATAGTAACCGAAACTCTAAGAAACAGATTCTTGATAACAATAGATACATAAAAAAAAGAATAGAATTTTGATTCGTATTCAAAATACGAATTGTTTGATTTGCTCCAAAGGTTTTTCAGGAATAATGAAGGATTGTCTCAGGACTCAAACGCAACGTATACTTTTTCTACTGCTTTGATTATTCAAACTAAACTTCAATTTAAAATGATTATAAACTAACATCAGAAACTTCGATTAATTGGTTAAAAAAAAAAAAAGGTAACTGATTAGGTCTTTACTGACTGCCTTGTCCCCTTCTCATATACATCATTCCCCCTCATCAACGAAAAGATGTCTTTGGGTAGGTCATAATTCTACTAGGTCACAAGTTTTTGGCCATTAATTTACTTTTACTACACAAATAATAAAATAAACCTTTATCTTTCTTTCAAATCCATACTCTTCAGATGCTGAGTACAATCCATTGGCTAAGCCAAACTTTGGATTTCGTCGGTAAATTTTGGTTTTAGTAAAAATAATAATGATAATTTTACCTTATCTCAGGTACTAGGGTATGGTAGTAAACGCATCTCTTTTACTTACTTTTTTCCACCACAATAAAATAGAGAGATTAAAACGGCGACCCCCCCCTCCAAGATAACTACCAATAGAATATTTATATTCCACGGCATGGGGTAATGAATCATGCTTCTCCTACTCTACGTATACTCTCCCCATACTCTACTCCTCATACCCAACACTTCATACCCTACACTCTACTCTATGTATACTTTCCCCATCCCCGCTCTTCCGCTTACGCCCCAAATCTCAACTAGGAGTAGTCAACCCCTCAATTAGCACATTAATTTACTCGTCCTTATTTACTCGCACATTAATTACTCGTATATAATATTCATCCAATTTTTTTGCACCCATCAAAAGTTAAGAGCCTAGGAATATTTGCCCAATTTTGTAAAAAGGATGAACCACCCTCAAAACATCAAGTTTTTTTTTTATTTTTTATTTTTTTCCAGGGGTAATCATATCGAACAAGTAATCAAAGATCGGGAGAGGGCTCATTTAATCGGAAATGAATAGTTCTAGTGCCCTTTTTAAGTGACCAAAAATATTGGAGGGTAGCTAACCCCCCTCCCATAATCGTATCCAAGGGGAGGCTACCCGGTTCGAACCCCCCCCCCCTTCCCTCGAAATTTTTGTCTGACTCGTAAAAATGTAACAAAAATGGATATAAACAAATTTTTTATGCGTTTTTTGAGTTTTTTTTTGTAACCCTCCCCCCCGAAATTTTTTTTTAGTAAAACTCCCTCCGAAAAAAAAAATCCTGGGTATGGCCTTGCCCCTCCCACGCTCATTTTTTCTCCAGAGTCACCCGATCAAAATTTTTAGATAGTTATTTTTTCAGCATAGTAAAAAAATCTAATAACTATGTCTTTGATGATGAGTTAAACTCCCACAGTCCCCGGGGGAAGGGCTGCAAGCTATGAACTTTGTTCATTGTTTACATATAGTATAAGATAGAGAACATGCGGAAAGGCAACCGCGCTGATAATTTTGAATGGATACATTTTGGGAAAAAGGGCGGGGGGGGCTGTTTGCCCTTTGATCACTTTTGACTCTTTTAAAAAGAAATAAAACCTTCAATCTTCAACCGAATGAGCCCTCACGATTACTCCTTCCACAAAAACCTTTTATGTTAACAATGGTTAACTTGTGTAACTTTTAGCTCTTTCCCCAAGGACAGGGAGGGGGAAGTAAAACTTAGAACCAGATTTATTTGACATTTGAAGTATCTTGAACCACATGGCTATCTCAAAATTTTGATTAGACGTACATGGAGAAGAAAGGGCGAGGGGGCTAGTTGCTCTCCCATCACTTTCGACCCTTAAAACTGGATCAAGAACTTTCAATTTCGAATCAAGTGAGCCTCCTCTAAAGTTTACACGACCACATCTTCCATTCAACCCCTTCTATAGGTAGTTTTCAGTAAACTGACAATGACGCAATAGGTTTTATCTAACTAGAGCCTACAATCTTCAACCAAATGAGCCCTCCCTCCAAAGTGAATATGGTTACACTATCTACAGCAATCTTTAATGTTAACAATGGAAAACTTGTATTACTTTTTATCCCCTGGTTCTGGGGGGCTTTGTTATCCGTGGAGTTTTTGTTATATAAAAAGTTCGATCGGACGCATCTGGGGAAAAAAAGGCTAGTGGGAGGGGGGGGGGCTAGTTTCCATCAGATCACTTTCGACACTTATAAAGGGAATCAAACTTTCAATTTCTAACCATTTGAGTCTCCTCCAAAGTTTATACGACCACCTCTTCCATGAAAACCATAATGCCCCCGCGGGATAAGTTACAACCCTTCCTCCAGGCTCTGGGGGGTTTATGTTGACCTAACAGTTTTGTTAACTAACCGTTGGACTATTTCCAACAAACTGGCTATCTCAAAATTTTGATCGGATGCATTTGGGGAAAAGAGATTGTGTGTGTGGAGGGGGGGGGGGGTAGATACCTTCTGATCACTTTTGATTCTTAAAAAGTAAACTAGAATGTTGAATTTCTGTTCAAATGAGCCCCCTCTGAAATTTATATGACCACTCCCTACATATGAACCTTATTTATCCCTGGAGCTTAACTTGAAACACTTGCCCCCGGGCTCTGGGGGGGGGTGTGTCAACCACGAAGTTTATGGACTATATTTAACAAAATGGCTGTCTCAAAATTTTTATCAGATGGGTTTGAGGAAAAAAGTACATGGGGGAAGGGGCTAGTTGCCCTCTGATCTCTTTTGACTCTTAAAAGTGTGCTAGAAATTTCAATTTCCAATCAAATGAGCCCCTCTGACATTTATACGAGCCCCCCTTCCGTAACTATTTTGCAGTGACACTATACTATCTTTCGTAAAGTAATTTTGCATAGACAATCATAATCTTATAATACTTCGTTATGCGGATATTTCTCTATTTTTAAGCCGAGACAGATTGTCTTATCTAAAAAGCAATGATAGAATGTTTTAATGATATCTCTCTAAAATTTTCACCTAAAAGTTTTCCAAAGTTTACTTATTTGGAACATTTTCCTAACTTACTTCTAAGCAGTAATACAGCTAGTGGATAGTTTTTGGTAAGAATAAATTTCCTTTGTTTGCACTTTTCTAAAAAAAAAAAAAAGGATTTAGGTGGTAAAAATCCCATTTCTGCAGTTGCGCCCTTGAATTTGACTAACCTTACAAAAAGGGGTTGACAATTATCCTTAAACACACAGTCCTTAACACAAAAAATATATCCATGTTGAAACATTTTCACTCAGCTGCCAGAATGATGAAATAACTGGTGTGATGTTGCACTTCTGTAGATGTTGGCACGTAGGGGAACACGGGGTGGAACGGGGTACTATCTTTAAAAGGATTTTTATTAATTAGAAGGAGTCAATATGAAAGGCTACAAAATTTCATAAAAGTACCTTGTATTGTTGTGAACAAAGTTTCACACTCATATTGTAAGAAGTGAACACAATTATTATTTATTTAATTAAAATATAAAAAAATGTCAAATATTCCGTTCTGCCCCGTATCCGGGGGAGAACAGGGTGGTAGTTAAAACAGTATATCTTACTAAGTAAAACTGTTATTTGGCTTTTTATTTATTTTGATTAAGGTAACAACTCTATTTTAAACATATTCTTTGATCGAATTAATCAGATTATGATTAATTAAATTAATTAACTAATCTGATTAATAAAATAAAACTATAATTTGGCTTTTCCCATTTTGCTTAAGCCAACAACACTACTTTAAACATATTTTTTTCATCAATTTAATGTCATTCTAAATTACAAAATTGACATACCAGGATAGCTTCATCGTCCTAGCTATCAATTCCTGTGCAGGAATTTTGAGCGGATTTTCTACATATGGAACAGGCAACCCAACCCTCAGTTGAACTTGAGTAAAACTCACAACAATATAAACATTCACAGTCGCAAAACTCGTCAGAATCACTGCCGTAAGTTTCAGGCTGTTTCTTTATCTTCTTGCTTTTTTTTTTCTTGGCACTTTTTCACTCTTATTCAGGCCCTTTCGTTTTGTTTTTATTGTTTCCGTTTTGTTTTCTTTCTTAAAAAGTATCTTCAGTGCTCTTTCTGTCTTGGCAATCTCCTTTTCTTGTTTTTCTTTTATAGCATCCTCTAACTCATTTTTATATGGTGAATAACTGCAGTCTTCCCCCTCCTTTGATTCGTCTTTTTGCACTTCCTCTGACTTTTGGAATAGGAATTAAGTTTTCAGGTGAAACAATAAATGCAGTTGGAAAGTCATTCATTTCAGTTGTCAACCAAGAGCATCCAGGAGTAGCCTTGTAATCCATATTAAATTGAACCTTTTTAGCTGGGGTGCCATTAACGCCAACGGTAGGGCTAGAAACTGTAACACCTTCACCCCTTTTATTACAAGTGTTGTGATTTTCTTTATCAACAGATGAGCCAGACGAAGATTTTCCCACTTGTTCTTTCTCTGTTGTTGGAGGTTCCTCAATCACTTTTTGGGTTGAAGGTCCAGCGTGTTTGATGTCTGCAGTGTCAGCTAGTTGGAAATCTGAATCAGAGGATATGGCTGGGTTAGGTGGCAAAATTCCTGTTGCTTTAAACCCTTTAATTGCAGTATTCATAGAAGAGCTCTGAATAAACGCTGATCCGAAGAGCGTAGAAATTTGAAACAGCGTCACAAATTTTCCTGGGTTGTAACGGAGCCACTTTCGAAGCTCGTCAGCTTAGTGAAGGCTCAGAGGCTTCATGAAAGACAAATCAAGCGGTTGTAACTTGTGAGAACAATGCGGGGGTAAACAAAGCAACGAAACGCCATTATCTCTTGCGTAATCTATGACCTGTAGGTTCTTGGTGTGTGTGGAATGTCCGTCTAATATGAGGAGAACTGGAAAGTCCTTTGATGCCTTAGAAAATACTACAAATTTTTTAAACCATACTAAGAATAGCTCAGCGGTCATCCTTCCATTGCTGTGAACCTCAGCCCAACTCCCTGGAGGTAGTCCCAGCTCAAACTCCTTCTGCATTTTCTTCCTCGGAAAAACTAACATCGGGACAGGCATGATCTACATGGAGACATGCAAATAAGGCAGGTTACTGTCTCCCCCCTTTTTGCAGAAGTTATTGCACCGACTTGTCGTTTACCCTTACAAGCAATGATTTTTGAATGGTTCTTAGGGTTCACTGAAACACTAGTTTCATCACAATTAAATATCTGCGACGCTGTAAGTTTGTGCTTATCTACCAATTGAGTGAGTAGTGAAAAAAAACTATCCACAGCAACTCTATTAAATCCCATAGCTCTGGCAACAGATGTTGACTCTGGTTTACGAATAGACAGACTAGGATTTCTCTTAAAAAATACGTTGACCCAGTCTTGACCAGCTATTTACTTTTGAAATCTATGAGCTATGCCATTTCTTTGAGCTAATTGGTAAGCTAAGGTACGCAAGTCCTTCATCGTCAGACCAAATAACCACGACTCCATAGTTTTTAAGTACGTCACAAGCTCAAGTTCCTGTTCTTGGGTAAAAACGGTTTGAAATTTCCCTGCAGTTTTATCAATCTGATACTCAGGATTTTCCTTTTTTTCTTAACGTATCTTTCAAGAGTAGTTTGGGGAACGTCAAACTCATTAGAAGCATTTAGGCAACCACATCGACAAGAAATAACAGTTACAACAGCATCGTTCATCGCCTCAGAAGACCAGGATTGTATGTATGTCTTTTTCTTGTACACACGGACCATCTGAAAATAAATTAGGAAAAGTTACTGACGCAATTTTAACGACTAGTCAGATGACAATAGTGCGAGGCGGAATGGGGTACTTCCCCATTCCGCCCCACCCGTTCCACCCCAGGAACACGCCTTATTATTTTGAGGTTATGGCCACGCAAAAACTTAAAGTAAAGAAACAATAAGGTGACTAAAACAAAGCCCATTTAAAATATTACAATCATGACTAGCTGCAGATGTAATGCAAAGAAGCGTGTTAACATTAACTTAATTACAAAATCAGTAAAAGTTACAATCCAACAGCAAATAACTAGACGACAACGGGTTTTCTTATTAAACAAAAGAAAACTAAACAAACATGGATTCCACAGTTCAGCTGTACCGAGCTGGAGTAGTTATAGCTATTGCCGCTTCGCGCAGCACCTTTCTTGCCATCTACCCCGTTCCGCCCCTTACCCGTTCCACCCCGCGTTCCCCTATAGTTCTGTAGATGTTGCACTTCTAATGTTAGTGACTGACAAAGTGCAATTTGCTACCAGTTACTAGCCGAAAATGCAACTATCTTAAATGTTTTAATTGATAGATATGGATGTGTTTGGTATACTAGAATTTTTTACGACTAACTTGGCTTTTGGTGATTTTTTTCTAAAAGAAAATGATGTTATTTTTTTAGCCTTTGGTGGCAACCTTGAGCGCACGCTGTTCATGTTTTGTTTCCTGGTAATAAACAAGGGCAATCAAGGGATGGGGTTTGAATAATCCCCCCTGAATTTGTCTGACTCGTATAAATTCAAATAGAAAAAATTTAAGGCCTCGGACGACCAAGATGAATTATTAGCACTTGCAAAAAGATTTGAAGCAACATATTTAATATATAGGGAGCCCCCAGATATGTCCCTGGGAGCAGCAGAATGTTCTCTAACTGCTGAAATGTTAAAGATAAACAGTATGTATAGGGGGCAAATTACAAAGGAAATGGCACCTTTAAATATATCGATAATTAGCCTAGAAGGAAACCTCTCCATAGCTGGTATAAAAAACGAATGGAGCGAAGAATTTGAAGATTTAATCTCTATATATTTCCAGAACAACACCAAGACGCAGATTGGCATAGCTGAGCTAAGAAAAATGCACATTGCCTTAAAGGAAGAAAAAGAAAGGAAAACAGCTAGCTATTGGACATTTTTTTTCAATACCCTTAATCTATTTCTATCTTTATTAGGACTAGTCTCTATTGGAATTATATTTAAAACATTGAAAAAACCATGGTTAGACTATAGAAAACAAAAGTCTCAAGGATTCCACGTAAATGTAGAACAGGAAGAGATTGAACTAAATTGATTCTTAGCAAGTTATAGTTTCATTAAGAAAAAATAACTGTACTAAGAATTTTAAGTGTGGGAGGTTGTAAAAACGTGGGAAAGCCATCATAACCTGAATAAATTGTAAAGATAGCAAAGTATGACTTTTACAGTAACGAAGTATTAAATTTCTTTGTGTAAGGATTTTGAACAATTGTACCCTTGACTCAACAAGGACCATAAAATGCAAATACAAATAGCGGACTGCCGTTTCAAACTCGAGGGGTCAACGACAAGTCTATTACGCGATTTGAATCACATGACCAAAAACAGGGTTTTTTAATAGAGAAAGTGGAAACCAATCTTTGAACAAAGAACTATCATTAGGATGATATCAAACTGGTCTCTGACCAATGACAGGAAAGAAGAACAAAATAGATAGAACTTAAAATAGAGATTGAGGAACGGAAACAGGGTAGTCTTTTTTTTGGAAATCGAAAGAAGAGTAAGCGTTTACTTTGTAATAACGATAAACTACCACTGACTGTCTGAAACTCTCCTTGGGGATAAAAGTTTGAAGATAAAGGTTAAAATAAGAAGATAAACCTCAAAAAGGCTTTCTGTCACTTGGAGATAATTTTAATACGTATATAAGAGAAATTGATGATTTTGTCACTTATAGTTTCATTCGTATTTTCACCTAAACAAGGCTTGAACCATCTGGACAAAACAGCATTTTTTTAAGGTTAGAATAAGCCAAAGTAAATTTCTTTCCAGAAATTTAAGCTTTGAATAACTGAGAGTTTAAAGAAGGAAGGAACCCTCAACCAAGAAAAGAAAGCTAGTAGCCATTTGGGCTCTCCCTTTTTCAGCCTAGAGTCCCTTGAGGCTTAGCTTGACTTTACAAAGACCTTATATCCAAAATTTGAATTATCGGACAATAACATAAATTAACACCCCCTCCTTTTGTGCAACCCTCAGACGTTTATACGAAGAGGAACACCGTTCCCTTTTTATCACTCTTTCATTTCGTTAACCCGTACTGCTTGTTTATACAAAAGTAACCTTAATGTTTATATAGGAAAGGTCAGGGAAAAAAGGGGAACAATATTACCAGCTTAAGAATTTCTAAACCTTTATGTCCAGATATTTTCAATTAAGCTTCCCTGCTAAAATTAAAGCTTAATAAAGGTCAAAGGAATACACAATCCTATCAAGAAATAATAAAAGAATCTCTTGGTTTAGGTTAATGAAAATTGGAATTAAAAGCAAGTACGGTTATTCTTAGCTTAGCTCAAAAATAGCTTGAACTAAATGATTTTATAACCCAGAACTCAAGCGTTGACTAGCTGTTCAAGTGCAACCCTTTTAAGTTGAAACATTTGTTAGCTTAGGATTAACTTAATCTTTTTCTTTTCGGTATGCATCGGTGGATGTGAACAAGTAGATCTTTTGACCTTAGAAGAGGTTTGGAAATAGCCAACATAGATAGAATTAGAACATTTTTCATTTTATCTTATTTTATAATAAAATCAGTTGTCACTGAATTCTGAGTACCGATTCTTATCCAACGCCTCAGTCTATATCACGCTACCAAATTTATTAGCCCTGTTAAGTAGGGGCAACCTTACAATGTTAAGTTGAAGTAGCGTTTCCATTATCAACTTTTAAAATTCAGGATCAAGTCTGCAAAATTTTGGGGAAAATACGAAATGGCATTTCGGTGCAAAAATTTGGGAACCCAAATTGGTTTTACATTCGAATTCAGGGTTAAAATTGGGAACCCAAATTGGCCTTAGCTTCGTTTGCAGGGCTCAGCAGATCTTGGATCCGCATAGTAAATCAACCATTTTTACAAAGTAGGTTCTAGAGCCAAAGTGCAGGATCGGAACTTCTAGCTGAAAACGCTTTGTTCTTATATGGCAGCGAAACTTCAAAATTGTTTTCGAAGTAAAAAAATGGCTGAAGTCTACTCTGATACTTTATTGCTTTAGCTCTTGTATCGCTTATCTTTGTTACTTTATTCTTTTAACTTAATAATAAGGCTTTTACTTCACTTATTTTAAGAAAGATGACAAAAATAAAGCACTGAAAGGAGATAATCGCAGACAGAGCAACAACATCTGCAATAATTTCTCCAAATTATGTTATATTCTTCGTCAATTTTTGGAAACTGGTCAACCCTGAAGAAAGTTAACACATAATTCAAGTTACAGCTGAGAATTGCATATGTAGTTTTTAACAAAATAACATTTAACAAAAATTTAACTTTGAAATAGATTTTAAGCTAATGAGTTGCATATACTGAATACATAAACGCTGAAAGGAGAAATTGGAATATGGATCAAGAATCTTCCATGCTAATCAAAACAAAATTCGTTAATTGATTTTCTGTTCATCTGAAAGGAATAGATGTAACAAGAAAAAGTGTTGATAAAAATGTTGAATAACTCCTATAGGAGGGAGTATTCAAAATCACGGGGGACTTTGTTTTTACCGAGATATAAAACGAAAATGATTTTATTCCCTTATTTACATATATGGCTTAATTTCTTCTTTCTAACTGGGGGGGGGGAGTTGGCTTCCTATTAGTATCCACGGGAAACATCCGTACTAAAAATATTTTTTTGAAAAATTCGCCTTAAAACTTTCTGCAAATGATGTACCTATAATTAGCTTTGATGTTTTATACTTCCCAATATATATTTGGAGGGGCATATTTTTTAAGGATTGTTGACATTCTTGAACAAATGTCTTATGAATGCAAATCCTGGACGAATATAATAGCGAGATAAAACCTCGCTGTATATAATTTCATTTGACTTGACTTTTTGCACATTACTTTAACGTCATAATGTCCTTTGTCGTCAAAGGGTTTTCCAGCTTATTGATTTTTATTTTGTTATATTATTGATTTATGAATTGGTCAGTGACAGCACTTTCTGGTATTTTAGAGGCAAGTACAGACCGCTTTGCTTAAAACATTGAAAAGTTTTATCTTCATGATATAATATCTTCATGATATAGAGAATATATATCTTCATGATATAGAGAATATATATCTTCATGATATAGATGATATATCATCTATATCATGATATATATCTTCATGATATAGAGAAGAGTTTTATCTTCATGAATAAAATCAGATGACGATTGCATGCTAAAATTGATGTTTTTGCCATGTTCTGATTCTCAGAATATCTTATTTGGAAAGTTTTATAAATCATTTCAAAAGAAGCTCGAGACCAATTATCAATTTCTTCGGCTCTTATGATTCAGATATATAAAAAAAACTGTTTAGTTAACGAAACTAAGTATTTAAGCCAGTAATGTAAAAGCTAATATAGAGCGTGTTCCCGGTCCAAAATGCAATTTAATTCGTATTTGCTTCATATTTAACACGAATTGACTGCGAACCTGGAACGATTTATTAACTAATGGTTCTCTTCCGGCGAAACTTTTAAATGCAATATTGCAGTTCCGCCATTTTTAAATGCAGTTCCGCCATTTTCCTTACAAAAGGGCTCATATTCCTCATACTCATTTGTTTGGTCATTTGCCTTGACTTGACTTTTGTCATTTGTCTTCATTTTTCCCACTTTGATGATGAATATACAGAAGTTAATTCAGTAAATACGCTAGTTAACCGTATTCACAAAAATTTAATACAAAATTTATTACGAATTTAATTTTCTATCGTTCCAGCTGTTAATTCGCTCTCACCTGGAACGAAATATTAAATTTTTATTAAATATTATTAACTTTTCGTTGGACCGGGAACACGCCCATAGTTTGGAGCTACAGTGAGCTTTTAGTATTAGTAGTGTAGTTAGTAAAAATGGTGGATGCAGTGGAGATACAAAAAGTAGAATAAACAACACCCACTGTTTTTCCACAGTTGAAAAATGTTTGGAAGAATAAGAAGATAAGTCTGTGAGCCAAGATTCGAAAATTGGAAGCTCAAGTGATGGTTGTGGTCAAGTATTTTTCTGAAATGTGGGCGCTCTGAAAGACGGAGGGGGTCTTATTAGATATTTTCCAATTGAATTGTCTACGGATATTTTTTGGGTACCCATATGACTGATTATATTTCAAATAGAAAGCTGTACGAAATACGGGGTTCGATCCCGCCTTTTAGGGCTATAATGAGAGAAAGGATGAAATTGCTAAGACGCCTCCTGTGAATGAAAGATGACAGAATACCAAAAATCCTCCTTTTCGACCAGACAACTAGGGCCAAGCAAATAGCAGGCCTTTCCTAAATTGACTGGGAGGAAAGTATAGTCCATCTTTTGAATTCTACGACGCCCCTGTACCAAACAGGTTTTTCTGTTAGGTAAACAGGTCATTACACTCTTTCAAGGAATATACATGTTTTTTTTTTTATTATGACATTGATTTTTTGTGTGTCAGTTGATTAGAGAAAGCTCGCGGTTTGTCCAATATAATAACTTGATTAGTCATTTTTCTAAAAAAAACTTGTCATGCTACAATGTACTTAATTTAAAAAAAAAACTCGATATAATGTACCGACACTGCATTCCAATTTTCATTATGCATTAAGACATTGTTTATAGTACACCATATATTTTTAACTTTTGAAAACAATGGATTTGTCTATTTTCAATGTGAGTACACTTTTCATTCTTTTATTTCCCCAAAAAAAAATAAAGAAAAACGTTTTACTAGTAAATTCAAATTTCAGAGGGACAGCCCCCCTCCCCTCCAACAATACAAAATCTTAAGAATATGACAACTGTATTCGATAGAAACGTCAAAGCACGCTTTTTTCTATTATGTAAA